>NW_009607737.1:20681-46574 GCF_000690535.1 Cariama cristata
GAAAGAGAAGTTGACTGGTGATACTGAAAAAGAAGCTATGTCCCTATTTCTCATTTTTTAAATAATGTTGCATATTGTCAATAGTATGAAATGACGAAACTACTAGTTTGTTACCAAGTAGAACAGAAGACCAGAACATGGCCACTTAAATAAAAAATTAGTAGTCCTATTTGCTGAATTGGGATCATTGTGGAAAAGGAAAATCATTCATAATCTGGCTCTGGGAGCCATTTGCTAATAAATTTCATACCTTATATTTTAACCTGAGAACCTTTAGAATTGAGGGGGGAGTTGTTTCTTCAAGTTGTAAGTGACACAATTTCTAGGTGCTTATTTCTTTACTGGCTTTCTCTGAAATAGAAGATGCCAACTACAGATGGAAGGACATGGTACTAAAGTGATCAGCAGATTGGTTTGGGATGGGAGATCCTGTTTTTCTGTTTTAATAAGGTAACAAATGAAAATGATGTGAAATAATAAAAAAAAAACCCTAAATTAAGAAAGAGTTATGAATGTTTTGGTCAAAATATTGTGTAACAGAAGTACTACCAGACAGAGGAGTCACACAGCTTTTCCAGGGAGTGCCTTTTTCTGTATTTGAGCAGCTCTCACGGGAAACCGTGCTACAACAGAGTGTAGCTGGTAACAGAGTGTGACAGGACTAAGTGCTCTACGAATAATAAGCATTTTGCCTAAACCAAATAGTGCTGTAGTGTTACAATAGTCTAAAATAATATTAATTCTTAAATTTTCTGAGTAATTATGTCAGTCTCTGTTCTCTTCAGGACAGAATACCTATTCTTCGTTGACATCTCTTTAAAAAACAATCATTAAATTCTACATTCTTCTTTACAGTTTGAGAATACAAACTTGTGTATAGAGGAATTAGCAATGTTAGTCAAATGTTGTACTTTCAAAAATATTTAACTAAGTAATAATCTTATATGGGGGGTGTGTGTTTGCTTGTTTAATTAGGTTCTAAAACAAACTCATTGCTACTAGTATTTTTTTACCAGATTTGAAAAAAACCCCACAGGATTCTACAGTCTAATCATTATTTCATTAAATATCTGTTGTTTATAATATCTCTTTTGTAAGTAATTTACTACTCAAAAAAGTAAGTTGATACTTTGAGATACATATCATGCAGTGATCACATTTCTTTTGAGGAATGAAGAATATTACTTCATAATATCATTCTGTCTGTTAATCACAACAGTCTTCAGTATTTTTGTTACATTCCAAACTGTTTCCTATGCCTGGACCCACCTACTATGAAATTATTTTACCCTCAGAAGCGTCTCAGACCATTTTCTTGCCAAAGAAATGTTTTTAGCACCTTACATTCTGTTCTTTAAAAGTATCAAAGAGGGTGAGCTACTAAGCCAAATTCCCCTCAGGATTTGAGAATGTGACTCTGTAATCTTGTGTAAAGAGGCATTAACAATATTAATCACAGTACTCTGCTTTTTCCGTATTTCTGACTAGTCCTTGATGCGGCCACCCTTGCACAAGCAGAATTCTCATTAGCATTAACAGATTATCAAATCATTCTAAAAAAATATTGAAATTTGTAGAACAGTGCTCCTGTTACTTATAGAAACAGCATCATTTGTTTTTATTTACTAATGCATGTAAGACTTGAAAAAAGAAATTGGAATCGTGAATCAGCAATATTTTATAGTAGGGGATGCCTGTGTAGGGACCAAGGGGAGGATTTTAGGCATCTGGGCTTTACTACTGTAAATAACCAAATTTATTTGTAAGCACTGCCTGTGTAAGAATTGTATGATAAAACCATTGAAAAGATGATTCACCACATTTGATGATAACAGACTGGTTTTTGTGGCAAAGGACCAGCAGGGAGATACTTAGAAATTTCAGGTTCTAAATTCACTTTTATATCAGCCCTTGCAGCATTACAAAAAGGGGACCACTCAAAGTCCTTACCCTAGTTATGATCCACATGAGGCAGTCCACTAGCTGGAATCATTTTGCCCATGTTTTGTGCTTGCTCCCTAGTTCATAGAATCATAGAATGGTTTGGGTTGGAAGGGACCTTAAAGATCGTCCAGTTACTAACTTAGGCTGTAGGAATTGGTTATACTGGATTCTAGACAACCAGGAGTGATTTTCGTGATTATGGAATTCTATCTAGAGAGAGGTATCCAGTCTTCTTTTGATGTTCAAGCAGTATAGTGAGCGCAGATTGGACCACAAAATGTGACCCCAAAAGTGTCTTAGAGTAGCTGACTTATTAAAGGAGATGTTTAATAAAATGTCAGTTCCATTCAGTTTTATCAGTAGAAGAAAAACACCTGAATAAGGAGTCCAAGATCTGGTCCTTACTGTGCTTTCTTTACCCTTTCAATCCTTGTTTTGTTATCTTTGTGAATTTTGAGTACATACAACCAGTCAGCAAATGACTTTTTAGATTAATAGTTACAACATGTTTTTCTTTCTGTGAATGTTGGTATTTTAACTTACCTTAATATTTCTTTGCTTAAAATTTTTGTTAATTTGTTTTAATCAGTTTAATATAATTTGAAGGTTATGTAAATGCATAGGTATTTTTTTTCCTCAATTGCCTCTTCATTGCTTGAATTCCTTACTGATTTCAGTGAAACACAAAAATTTGTTTCATGTCACAAGAAGAATTCTGAAAACTGAGTGGTGTCAAGAATGACGGAAACTCTATAGATTAAAGAATATCTGCTTTTAAAATCTAACAACGTCATAACCTTATGTATTCTGGATATGTGTGCCTATGACTTCCTTAACACTATGGGTTTTGTTCCAGATTTAAGTATTTTTATTTTCTTGTGATTGCTTTGGGCTAAATTGTTTTGTGTTTCAGTGTGAAAATGGCCTTTTGTTTGGAAACTGATTATATTTAAATGCCATAAAACTAGTGAAAAATATGTGACATCAATAATTTTTTTACGTGGTATAGATTAAAAAGTACATTTGTATTAAGGTGGATCAGTTGTATGTTTTGAGATCAGCAGTAGCGCAACAATATCAAATTTGAGAAGAGATTGCTCAGCATTTTTAGGATTCCTATCAGTGATTTATTGGAAGCAATGAGTTATGGAGTATGTTAAAATGTAGCTCCTACATAGGATAAGGACATTAACTTACTGATTAAAAAGAGCCATTAGACCATTCAGGTTTACTATTTGCCTCAAAGGCTATTCAGGTTTACTCTTTGCCTCAAAAGCATCATCAATACCTGTCTTAAATCTTTTAAAACAGATTGTAGAATTCTAGCTCTTAAAATGTACTTTAAAATAGAAAATTGTTGTAGTAGTATAAAAGATAGACTTTGGGAAAGTAGTGTTTATACAGGATATTGCAACTCATCTTTTTATTTTAGTTCCTATTCTAGAGTGTATTTAATACAATATACTGGAATACTGTAATATCATCGCACTTCCGTAATGTATAACTTGGTGTGCACACTGTAACTTTTTCTGACAAGCATACAGAGTCATCTATTATATATTACTAATATAAAAAAAATCCAGATTTATTAATGCATTAATACTAATGAAGCCGTAGATACAGGTTATAGTGCAAATACCAATATTGGGGGCTGCTGCTAAGCAATTTCTAGTGCCAAATTTTCAAAAAAAGAGATGATTCTAAGAATGGAGTTGTTAAAAATGTCCAATTTATACATTAGTATGTGGGTAATGTTCTCATTTTCTCACTGAGAATCTATTTGCTAATAAACTATCTCATAGGACTTCGTAAATAAGGAGTCTGCAAGTTGTATGCAGTATTTTTTATTTATTTAGTGCCCATAATCTAAAAATATGTAAGCATTTAAATATTAGTAAAGTAAACATCTGATTATTCTGATAAGAATATTATCTCTCTTTTATAGATGACTAAACAGACGCCTGGAAAGGAGATTTGACCGTCAAACACTACAGAGAAGATCTGTTAAAGAGGTTGGGACGTGTTAACCTGAGTGGCAAATAATACAGTAGGTGTGTTCTTATATCTGTCTTGATAACTGCTTTCTTCCCATAGTTACTAATGGACTTGTGGAAAGATGTGGAAACTCAATTTGTATTTCATTTACTTGGAAAAAAAAACACAAAGTGATTATACTCATGTAGACAGCAAAAAACTCAAAAGTTTTAAACAACCAATATCTCTTAAATGGAGGAAGACTTTTTCTTCCTTTTACCTGGCTCCTTGAAATTAGGAATTTTCTGGTTAACAAGCCAGTAATGAAAAATTCTTCTGCACTGCTCTTTCCACAATTCAGATTCCAATTGGATAGTCTTCTACCCTGACTCCTCTAAAACTCTGTTGGAAATTTATTGATTACTACTTCATAACAGACATTTTAAGGAATTAATGAGCTAAATGTTTACATAGTTAAATGCAGCATGATCTCTAAGAATAAATTCCAAAACATTTGAACTAATATTTTCAAGCTTAGGTGCTAAAATGTGGTTCCTTAACACCTTTATAGGCTCACAAACGATCAAATTGCTGGCTATCTTCCAGAAAGTTCAAGTCACTTTTATTTTGGAATCTAAACATGCATTTAAGAATGCAGCTTTCAGGCACTACTGGCTGATTTGCAGTAAATTTTAATAGTTCATTTGATGATCCATAAATGAAGTCCAGAAGACTCATGAATTTTCGAAGTCCTCATCACCACTAAATTTATGGAACTACTGTGTGTAAACTATTATATTCTGCTGTGGTATCTATGGGCTCCTGGCTATAGATGCACATCCTAAGTGACTGCAGAACAACATCTAGGTGTATATTGTTCCTGTTTCCCCATTGATCTAATGGTGTCTTTAGTGTTGAATGGGAACCTAAAGATACAGGCAGAAAGTTTTCAGGTTTTAAAATAAATAGAGATCTCCTTACAGACTACAATAGTATAATATCTCAGGGAAAAATTATGACTGTATTTACTGAAGAATTTTCCAATCTTGCAAATTTTAGTGAAAATTTTATTGTCCTATTTTTCAGAATTATCTTAGTTTCTAAAATTGATGATATAGAATGTGGAAAATAAATTTAGTAACTTGGGGATATAGGCTGTATAGCATTTCAAAGAAAGATGACAGTAGGCATCAGTGTTTTTTGGACAGTATATTTTGTTGCAGAGGAACATTATGAGTAGAACTGGCAAAAAGAGAACTAAGCAAGTACAAGGGGGCAAATAAGGATAAAGGGCTACATCCTGCAAAGTGCTGAGCATGTTTTGAGGCACTGACTGCCTTTAGCTCCTGTTCACTCCTGCATGCAAGGAGTGTGGATTGAAAGAATGTGTGTATGTGCATGTGTGTGGAATCAAAGAACCTTATTTGAACCTGTCTTTGGGTTATAGCCAAGTACTTTAAGTCAAGACGATAGTCAGATGCTTGGGTATGAAGCTACTTAATGCAAAAGAAAAAAAAGAAGTATAGCTGCTTTGGTTTTGATCTTGCTCATGTGATAAAAGTTCCAATAGCTTCCGATCCTACTGGCAGGTCCAGAGACCTTCTCTAATTATATTTATATAAATGTTGATAACTATTTCAGTATTATTAATGATGGCAAGATTTGAACTCATTAAAGGTGGGAAATTGGTGGGATTAATTTGCTCTAGCGTTTATTTGCCAAGAGAGCATTTTCCCAGCATTATACTTTCTGCATATATTTTAACTTTGTAATTGTGCATCAAAGCCTACTCAGCTTTGGTTGTATTAAGTGAATCTTACTGAAATAGAAACGCAGAAAGGCATTTTCTGCCAAAAAATGTAACTGGAGAAGTCACGATTGAGTTCAGCTTATTAAATCTGTTTACTCAGTGTGCCTAAGTCTTTTTGGAATTTAAAAGAAAAAAAAAAAAAAAAGAAAACCATGGTTATGCTTGGGCAGTGGGACATGACATGGAGTACATTTTTAAAGAAATAGTCCTGAAAAATAGGTTTGAGAAACATTGACAATACAGAACAATAAACAAGACCTCATAAATGTATTGCCTGGAATAATACGTGGCTCTATGAAATTAAAATTGTTCAGAAATTTTGAAAAATCAGAACTTCAAAGACTTGCACTTTATGTTCATCTGAATATAAGAATTCCATCTGGTCCTGTGTTCTGTCTCTGAAAATTGCCAATATATTTGTGCTTTCAAAGAAGGTGTAAGAATTTTACAGGAAACTACTGTGGTTGGTCTTTTCCTGAACTCTAATTGCTAATCTGCTTCAACTTTTAGTAGCTCTTTCCATAAAATGGATATAAAGAATTGCAATAATTGTGAACATCCACTGTGTTTATATTATTTCCATATGAATATTTAGATATAAGTTCTTGACCTTATTTACTTCATATCATTTAGAATATAAGATCAGCCACAGGAAATGAGACCAGAGCTCCATCCATCTTAATACTTCCTCTCACCTCCTATGTGAGAATTTTGTTTGGTGAGCCTCAGTATTTGCAGAGTAACAAATAACAGATTATTGTTCTCTGTTAACTGTCTTAATTGCGTTAATAACGTTAGTCATCTCAACATTGACATAAGTCACCTTTTGCTTTCAATGTTCTGAGGTTTTTTTGAAGTGAAGTATCTTGGTGTGCTTTGTTTCTCTTTTGTGAAGCTGTTCCATACTTCTATGTATCTTTGATACTCTTTCTAGAGTTTCATAGAAGCTATAGTTTTTTAGAAACTAAAATTATAGTTTTATAGGGTCTTTATTTTTTTCTGAGATGGGATATCAGAACTGCATACTTTGTAGATGTTGGGAGCATGGTAGGTTTATATAGTCTCAGAATGATTTCTGTCTCTTTCCTAGTAGTTTATGTTGTTTGCCTTTTTGAATCCTGTTGCATATTGAACTGCTATTTTCAAAGAATCATCCGTAATGACTCCAAGACCACCTCTTTATGACAGTAGTTGAGAGTTCATCTTTTTATATGTTTTCGCCTTACGTATTATGCTGCCTTTATTGATTTTATGCATCCATTATCCATTTTAAAAACATTAGAGTGATTATATTAGATTAGACCACAGGTTACTTTAGGCCAGTTTCCTGTCTCCAACACTGGCTAAAATAAAATGCTGCTGGAAAAAAACGATTAGAACAGGGCAATCATGTATTGTTACTTTGTCAGAATATTTTCCCCAGCTCCAGCAGTTTGCAGTTCAGGAAATTCCAGAGTCAGAGATACTGTCTTTGTAGTTAATGAATTTTATTTCCTGTTGCTCAGTGCAGTATAATTCTTCTGCAAATGCTAGCAGTAAGTTTTAGATTTGACAGTCCTGAGTAATTTTTATCACCAATAATATTTCCTCCTATTCTGTCCGTATGCTGTTAGTCTTAATTGAAGTAATTAAGCTAATTAGTGTTCATCAAACTTTTAAGTTCGTGTAGACACCAGTTAATTGATCATTCTACTTTTTTGGTCTGATCAAATGTAGTTTATATTTTTTCCAATCCTTTGTTAAATCCCAAACTCTTTAATTTCTACTTTGGCATGTTGATGATTTTTTTCACACAAGGTAGAAAACACTTATTTGTGGAAGAGATTAATGGAATTTGAGCCATCCTTTGTCTGTTTAAGCCAAAGCATGCTGCTGCTGAAGCTAGAGAAATTAATTGTTATTCCAAATGCATTCTGTACCACCTGCAACTCTTGAAGTAATTCACTATTTTTTGAGGAGATATGATATGAGTAGGGATAAAAGCAGGAAGAACTGGTAAGTGTGTTGATTTAAAATCTTTCTGCTTAACCTTTTATTGTGGTCACACAGGATTTTTGTAAAAATACTGTCCTTAAGCAAATGGTCTTTGACTAAAGATCTGCCTGGAAATATGACAGTCTCTTGTCTAGTGTTACATGTAGGATTAGATCCTGCATTATTGAAATGAATGAGAGTTTCTGCTTTGACCTTGTTTATAAGGAGCAGGACCTTGGACACCAATGTGCGGCTGGACACATTGAAAGATAAAAAGTTATCTGGGGTGAATTTTTGTGTGATTGAGTACAGAGATAAGAACTCTAGCACATATTTTCAGCACTATTTAAGTGCTGAATTCATAATATGCATTGACATTGCACAGTTTTAAGGGTGATATTATATGCAAGCAGAAATAAATGTGTGTCATTATTCCTGTGAACAGTTTAATATTTTAGGCATGGCAAGTTGGTTGTGGCTTACAGAAAGAACCAATATGTGGTTTACCTTGTAGGAAGAGGCATCAGCTGCAGTAACTTAGGCTTTTCTCCTAGTATTTCCCTACTATTCAATAATCTCATTGATGAGGAACAGTCCCCATTTTTCTGTTCTCCCATTTAAGTCTGGCCTCTGCCCTAAATTTTTATTTATTTGGAGAGACAGGACCCCCAAAAATGCCTTTCATAGTTAGCACTGCTGTCTGCATTTACCGCCTGGTCAACCTTTTTAAAGGCTGTACTGTTTACCTTAAAGGTTATTGTTGCTGCAGGAAAAACGCTAAGTCCTAGATATGCCCTCTGGTCTTAATCAATATCTGTCCCTGAACCACAAGTTCTTGAAATGGGTCCATATTAGCTATTAGGATGGGTTTGCTATGGCCCAGGCATTCAAGATCCAAAATTTTGTCTTTGCAGTATTAGTAGAGGTGTGCTGTTGCTCCTTTCCTTGCTACTTAGCATATGGTGTATAAGGAAGTTCTCGTGTTGAAAGGGAATGCACTGCAGATCTCTTGCAATTAATATATTGCCTTTTGCTTCTCCTGTATTGAGGATTTAGTCCAAAGCCTCATTTCAGTTGTGCAGAACATGCGAAGGTTACGTCCCATGATCAAGCCTACATGCAGGATACCTTAGTTTTCTCAGTTAGGAACGTGTTTCTCAGAGGTTTTCTCTTTGATGTGTCTTTCTCAAGATGCAAACACTGTGCAAAAGGCAGATAGATTCCGAAGTTTTCTTCTCAAATGAGTTAAGAAGGCTTTTGTCTTTTCATCTTCTCCTGAGCATGCCACCAGAGCCAAAATTTCTTACTCCATTTGAGTAAGTAGATAGGCTAATCATATGGATGAGGTGTTCATAGTATCACCAGGGATGTCATATGCCCTAATGATTTACTCTTAAGTCTATGGGGAAAATGCTGGATGTTCACACAGTGCTTGTCTCCTACAGCATCAATCTGTTATGCAGCTGTGTCAGCTTTGGCAACATCCATGGAGCACAGTAGGACTGTATCTGCATTGGCTCATTCGCTGTTCCTTCCTGAATGTTTCTGACCTGGTGGCTTCTTGCACCTTTTAGATTGTTAAGGCTACACTGGCTACCATCAGCACTATACACATTGTCCTGCCTGTGTGGTTCTACTTCCTGAAATCTCCTCCCTGATGCTTAAAATCTCTTCAGCTATCCCTGGCAGCAGGAGTGTAATTTATTTGCTACTCAGGGATCTAAACCATTCTGCTAGAAAGAATGATGAGAAAATATGTTTTTGTCTGATCGTTAAAAGAAGAACTCATGCCAGGGAGTCAATGTCAGTACCCAGTGGTATGTATGTGTTTTACTCCAAAGGTGTCTGCTTCTTGAACTGGCTTATGTGGATCAGCCTCCTTTCTCAGAAGTCTAAGCCGACTTGCTTATTTCTCAACATAACTGCAGTGCTGTCTGCTGAACTATTTGGATTTGTTTTCCAGACACAGATTCAAATGACTTGACAGGTTTCTTCTCTGTGTTCTTGTGTCCTACTACTTTCTTTTTCTGTTTTTAATGGAGGCCAGATGGCCTCTCATACATCACATCACTCCAGACTGTTCTTGATGTGGCAGACATAAGTTCCCATTCTATTGCATTACCTGATCAACAGTGAGAATTTTCATAGCTACAGAGCACTGGCCCCTTTAGGACATGTAATAGTCATTGAGAATTTGCTGTCTAATCATTCCTTCATTTTCATTTCCAGAATTAAACTTCAGTGTCTTAAGAATTCTTAGACCAGTTCTGTTTGCCAGGAGTCTTCTGTTGCAAAGGGAACAATGTTTTACTAATTACTAACGTTAGATGGTCTGTGCCTCCACAGTCTTTGAAGATTGTAAGCCTTGGCAATGCGTTATTCATTTTAGGTCTCTGATTTATGTTTCCTCCAAGCCAGGAAACATGCAATAGATATAGGATTCCCCTATTTTCTACATTCTGTACGCAGTTTTTGGGTGGAGTATCTGGCTACTGAAGGAGATTATTGAAATAACTGGCAAGCTAGGCATTCTGACTTGGACATGTCTAGCAATCCAAGTACTCAAGAGAGGAAATCAACCAGTATTTCAGAATGAATAAACTGTCTTTTATCAGAGTTAATTAAATACTGAAAGGGGTAGATGGTAATGCCTAATGGTAATATTCTATATGATGGCATTACCATTAACACTTAGAAAACAGTGCTTCAGGGCATATGATGTTCTTGTCTTTTAAACATAATGGAATCTCTGTATGATGTCTCTGGTCTAGGCAGTGCTAAGACATGCACCTAAGTTCCCCAACTAAGCCTCCACAACTTTGCTGCACAGCCACTGATTGCATTTTAATTTCACCATAATCTCAGGCTTTATGCAAATTTTAAAGTAACTAGTTTTGATATGTTCTGGAGATCTAAACATTGTACGGGTATTTTTTCCAGACAATCCTTGTTTATGGAAAGCTGTGACTATGGTCTTGATACAGAGTATTTAACTAGAATTTAGTAAGGTGTCAGTATGAATTACAGAAGAAGCTTTCCTAGAAGTATAATCCTCAGAAGTATTAACAATTCCAGACAGCTTTGCTGAATAAATTTTAGTATGTGTGTCTTGTAAACAAAAAAGACAACAATTGCATATTTGGGTGCCTTATATTTTTCTTTTACTGAATTACGTAATAGTATCTTTTCATTACGAGGCAAGTCTATGAGCTGTAGTGATAAACAATTAATCTATTTCACAATATTTATCGGACCATTGTCTATTAAAGATAAGCATTGCTCCAAGAGGGAAACAGTGTATATAATGAAAGGTGATTGTTTAATGACTAATTAGGAATGTGAAATTCTAAGAGGCAATAAAGCCTTCAGAACATATTGATACTCAGTTTAAAACTGTGGAATGAAAATCATAATGATTAATTTTAAGAATTAGTTTATGATCATGAACAGACGGAGCTGGGAATATCAGATTGCTAACAGATAAATATCTTCCCATTGCAAAAATACATTGGTATTCACCTCAGTGTTTTCTGGAAAAAAGTTTTGGCTTTTCTTTATTCACTCAAAGCTTTCTAAATTCTTTTCTGTGTATCATTTCTATTGTTTAGACTTTTGATATAAAAATGATCCAAAATTCATTGATACAGTTTTGTTTTCCGAGTCTGCTTTTCCCTATGGGGGAAAAAAAAAGGTTTTATTTGCTATTTTGCTTAAATTAAAATTTGGCTAGATTTTTTTTTTTTTTTTTCCATTGGAAATGTTAGTCTGTTTCCATTCCAACTGCAGGCTAACATCCATTCTTTGGGATAAATAGCAATGAGCATTCTCACAGTATCTCAGAAGCTCTTTAAATAAAAAGTATTTGTGTATGATAGGCAGCCACACCATTACAACCTGTTGATGTCAGAAGTTCTATTTTATTAAGAGGCATTCAGTCTCTACTTCGTGGATCAATAACTCTTCTCCAGATCATAGAATCATAGAATGGTTTGTTTGGAAGGGACCTTAAAGATCACCTAGTTCCAACCCCGCTGCCATGGGCAGGGACAACTTCCACCAGACCAGGTTGCTCAAAGCCCTATCCAACCTGGCCTTGAACACTTCCAGGGATGGGGCATCCACAGCTTCTCTGGGCAACCCATTCCAGTGCCTCACCACCCTCATGGTGAAGAATTTCCTCCTAATATCTAATCTAAATCTTCCCTCTTGTAGTTTAAAGCCATTGCCCCTTGTCCTATCACTCCATGCCCTTGTAAACAGTCCCTCCCCAGCTTTCTTGTAGGCCCCTTTAGGTACTGGAAGGCTGCTCTAAGGTCTCCTCAGAGCCTTCTCTTCTCCAGGCTGAACAACTCCAACTCTCTCAGCCTGTCCTCATAGGAGAGGTGCTCCAGCGCACTGATCATCTTTGTGGCCTCCTCTGGACTCGCTCCAACAGGTCCATGTTCTTCTTGTGCTGAGGGGTCCCCAGAGCTGAAGGCAGTAGTGCAGGGGGGCTCTCACCAGAGGGGAGTAGAGGGGGAGAATCCCCCCCCTCAACTTGCTGGTTACGCTGCTTTGGATGCAGCCCAGGATACCGTGGGCTGCGAGTGCACATTGCTGGCTCATGTTGAGCTTCTTGTCAACCAGCACCCCCAAGTCCTTCTCCTCAGGGCTGCTCTCAATCCACTCTTTGCCCAGCCTGTATTGATACCTGGGGTTGCCTCACCCATGTGCAGGACCTTGCCCTTGGCCTTGTTGAAACTCATGAGGTTCACACAGGCCCACTTCTCAAGCTTGTCCAGGTCCCTCTGGATAGCATCCCTTCCCTCAGGCGTGTTGACTGCACCACACAGCTTGGTGTCATCAGCAAACTTGCTGAGGGTGCACTCAATCCCACCGTCCATGTCGCCTGCAAAGATGTTAAACAGATAATGTTTAACAACCACTAGAATAGATGTCTATTAATGACATATGAAATGCTATGAGAAGGAGCTATAGGGAGTGACATTAGGATTTTCACAGTGTGTTGGTAAGTGAGTAGCTATATAGTGCTAGGATTCCATCTCTGGTATTTCAGACTGGAAAAAAGCCTGTAACTTAGGAGACATCAGTTGTGTTGATGAAGAGGTAGACCTTGAGCTGCAACTGCCATATATCATGGGGCTGCCAAACAGAAGAAAGTTCTGTTCAGGTTCTCTGGTAGTAAAAGAGTGCTCTGAGTTGGTCTAGGTCCCAGGTATGCTAACTGCCAATGGCCCCAGTGGGCTGATCCAACAGCCACTGGAAAATCTTGTTTTGTGCCTTTTGATTGTGCCCAGTGCCTCATTACTGGTGGATAAATGAGACTGAGGGCACTATGCTGAGGTTGCATCACGGGAAAAAATCTTCTCACTGCATTTTTCTGAGAGAACTGCAGGTGTCACTAAAAATCATGAAGACAAATCCATTCTCTGGAAGCCAGGACACGGGAAATCTGGGGAAGCGGTGAAAAATGTGAATACTTTTCCAGTTGCAGTCTGATAAGCCAACAGAAAACAGAGTAATTTTTTTTTTTTGGTGTTAGATCTGTCTCAGGGCTTTATGCATGTATGTCCTTAAAAAGTGCTAATTGTGGCTATAATTGGAGTTAGTAAGTTCTCCAAGTAGTCATTATGGTAAGAACAGTCTAAGAGGTTCAATTTCCATCTGTTACCAGATCCATGGCTTGACTAGCAAACAGATTTTTTTTTTCTTAAAATTGGCTTTGTTTCTTGTATTTCACATGTTTGTCACTGTGATCAGTATGTGGAAGATAAATACATGTCACTATAAAATATTTTAAAAATTATTTTAAAATGCTTCTTCCTGAATAGTTGTAGGACTTCCGATGGTCACCATTTCTCATTGTTTCTCTAGGCCTCTAGTGGTGAACGTTGCATATTTAAGTGTTTTCGTTCCATAACTCCTTCAGCTTGGCTTTCCTTATTATTTAGTGGCTCCTGCTTTCTTAGGTCATCTCATAGGACATAAGTATATATCTTCTTAGTGAAAAGATACAGAAAACATCTTGATAAGCATATTTTAATTGGTATGATACTAAACACTGTGGAGAATGTAAGACAGTCTTGCAATAGTTCTCCATTCACTCTGCATCTTTTAGTTTTCTACCTTACAATTTTGACATGAAGTAATGTGTTAAGTTTCATCCTTGCCTGGGAGACAAAAACTCTGGGAGTATTTGCAGTCAATGATGTGTCACTGTGTCAAATCAAGAATTTAATAAGACAGTTACCTGTGGTCCATATTTTTTCTAAAACAATGCAAAATGATTGTTGCTAGCTTTAACGCTTTTAACAATGAACGATCATCTTCACACCTTTCTAACAGTAAAGGGATATCAAAGCAATCATTAAATATCTACTTAGGGGGAAAAAAGCAGGCAGGAAATAGAGAAAGAGATGGACAAACAGACAGATAGCAGCAGGCTGAATCTGAAAGGTCAGTGTGTCTTTCCTGCTATACAATGTAGTGCAGTCTTGTGGGGACTATTGACTTGTGCCCCTGAATGGCCCTTAAATGGTGGATTATTTTAGAAAAGCTGTCTTTCCAGCATCAAACTACTGCTGGTTCCCTTAACTTCCGATTTCGGAATAAGTATAATGTACATGCAGTGATGCAACTGCCATATCCCCTTCCAGATTTGGAGGAAACACTGATCATTTATACATATGCAGAAGCAATATGAGGGCTCACTTCATATGGATTTGAGGAAACTGTGTGATGGCCATAGCAGAAAGTGCAATTACTTTTGTCAAACATCTGTGGCAAATATGAATTAACATCTTGTGAAATGTGTTAAAAATATTTTGCAGAATGTATTACTTTGCTGTTTTATATTCTGCTGTTTTATATTCTGCTGTTGACACTAATACTTTCTAATTTTTTTTGTCAAGAATACTTCCATTTTCTCCAATCCTTTATATTATTCCAAAGAATAAAGAAAGTATCATGCACATCTGTCTGTCTTTCTCTACCAGAAAAAGCTCTACCCAAAGCTTTCCCACTTTCATTTTTCACTTCATCTTTATTGGCTGAAAATCAAATGCCTTCTTGTTTACTTTGGTGGGCTGTTGAGGGTTACGACTGAGCCCCTCCATTTTCTTTCTTTGTTACATTTACAGTAGGGATCAGAAACATGAGGCTTCCTTTACGTGTTTCTTTGCTGAGAATTCAAACAACACTGCAGACATAACCATTCTTGGCATTTACTGCCAAAATTTCATTATCTGATGCCTGTGTCATATTATCACTTACTCATTTCAGTCTCTTCTTACAGTAGGGTCATATTGTATCTTTAACCACATTTTCATTACCTGTCTTTGACACCTTTCTCTTTCATCAAAACATCTTTTGAAAATGAGTTGAACACAATATTCAAAGAGTCGTTGCACCATCAGTAACTTTTACACAGTTTATATTGTTTTCCAGCTTTTTTCTCTGCTGTACTAGATTCTGTTTGATGACCTTCTGTGTAAGTTGAAACTCAATTGTTTTCTAAAACTTATCAGTGGGTTTTGCATCATGCTTACTGTAACTACAATGTAATTTATATTTCTCAGATTCAATATTTGGGTTTTGGCTTTTGCAGTTTGTCATAACAATGAAACTGGACTGTGAGTGCTTTCCGTATCTAGTTCATTTCACTATTTGGTTCTTTAGGATTATGACACTTGGGTTTCTGAAGTGGCACACGAATCATCAGATTTCATATAGATAGATTTGTTGAAAATATTATTACATGAGAAATATTATATGTCATAGTCTAAAAATCTTTTAAAAATAAAGTAAAAAAATCCAATAAACTACAAATATGTTCCTCATACATGAATGTTTTTAATTGGTTGACAACTACATTTTGTTCTGTTCACGTAATAGTGTTTGGAAGTACCAGGTTGTTTAAGAATTCGTTGTGCTACTTGGAGTATTGGAAAATGTTATGTATACGTTCATATTTATATGTATAGTAGGCATACGTACTTGTTAAATTATCATGTTATGTGAGAAATATCCATGCATATAATATATACAAGTAGTTGAGCCAAATTAAGACTTTACAATTACCTCTCTGGATAAAGTGTACCACTGTATGTAGAAATACCACCTAGAGTTACCTTTTACAAACCTTGGATGGGTGGCAAGCGGACTTTTGGTGCACATGCATCAAAAACCTTGCTGGCAACTTCCCCCATGCCCATCCAGCACCACAAGAATGACCTGTTGCCTTAAGGAAATACAAAGGAAGAAGTGAACGGGAAAGTCACTAAATACCAAAATGAGAACAAAATTTAAAAAGGATGAAAAATAAAATATTCACAGTTTCATAATAAACTGAAAATCAGTTGGAAGTCAAACTGAAGAAAATAATAAAACAGAAATGAAAATGTACAGAATAATGTACACTGAGATATAGTCAAAAGCAGAAATAATGTAATTAGTGATCAAAACTTCTAGGTTTCTCCCACAAACTCATATGTCTGTGAGATTTTGGCCATCTTCCTATGAGAAGGCAAGGCTTTTAGAAAGTGTGGAATTCTCACAGATGAAAAGAGACTTTAATGTTGGCACACAGATGCTCTATTGGCTTCTTAAGTTGTTGATCTAGAAACATTTCTTATTCCAGTAAAAGAATATATGGTAGAGCTGCAGGCTGTGGAGCATCTCCACTTTCTCCTGCAAGAGACAAGGCTTCAGGAGACTGAGTTTTTTTGGAAATGCAGAGCCACATGAGAAGTTTTTTCTCCTTGAGCCTGCCAGGGAGAGGAAGAAGAAAATGGTCAATTAGTGTAAAGTTCAATGCCATTAGTTTAGTACAGAGGACGGCAAGGATGTTTTCTTCATATAGCCTTTCAGTTATGAAAAGCAGATCCTTGGTTCTATTCCTGAATATATTTTTTGTGTGTCTTTAATCTTAAAGAGATACAGAATTTATGATCAGTAATGATTCCTGAGTACTTTTTATGAGTGTTAAGCACGCTGCCTTGCCCACATTCTGCTTTGCTGGCTAGCTTCATTTTGTGCCCTATCACTATTAAACAGTTCCAAGTGTCATCCCAGAAATGGTTGCACTTCATTGAGATAAGGTGAGCTTTGAATATAAAGTCCTCTCCTGAGATATATTATGTGCCTGCAAATCCTATTGACCTCACTAGAAATTTGGAATCCTGTGTAGGAGAAGGTTAGAGGACAGCAAGTTCATTTTTATAGACTCACTGCCTTGTTTTCCTTTGAGGTTGACTCCTGAACTACCCTATGACACAGTTCATTGTCTAGAATTTTCCTTAGCAGTCTGGTCTTAGCTTATCCCAGAACCAACATCTGTGTTCTTCCTTTAAATCCTCATTTGAGGGAAACTGGCTTACTTGGCAGGCAGAGTTACTGGGACAAATATAACTGGACCTCAATGTAATTCATTCATGGGCAGATACAGGCTGACATTTTTGCTACTGCTTGTTATTTGGTGGAAGGTGATCTCTTGCAAGGCCAGGTTGGGTGTTGGTTAGATTATAAAGCTTATATGCAGTGGAAAACAGTAGAAATACATGAAGCCTGAAAAATGAAGAATCTATCATGGTTTTGCATCTGTGATTTTCCATTGGTTTGGGAAATAACCATTTGATTTTGGCGTTGTACCCGTGTTCATGTCAATAAGATAGCTAAACCTCCAGGGAATTACTGTCTCTTAATCAAGCCCATCATTAAAGTGTGTACACAGAAATGGGCCTAGAGACCAGAGTTCCTGCCAAAACCCCAGAAGCCAAAAAAGAACATCAAGATTTAAAAAAAATTCCTGTAAGACATTTACCAATGTTTATGCAATTCTTAGTTCGTCTCTTCCACTGCTGCTTTCTGTTGATTAAGAGCATAAGGTGCTGTGTTTCCTGTAAGTCAAGAGAAGCTTCTGGAGAAGCAGATAGGAACAATGCCTTTTTTCACCTTGATGTCATTATAATCTTAATTTTCATCAAGAATTCTCTTGGGTGCCCCTCTGGGCTTCTGCAGTCTGCAAAGCCCTGATTAAGCAAAGCTCCCATTTGTTTTTAATAGTCTCAGTTTTCAGTCTGTGAGTACCGCAGCACGTTTGGAGGGCCTGTGGACACCAAGATTTTAAATCTGCATCTCAAATGTGTTTATTAGATGCGCATAGGCTGAAATGTGTTTATTAGATGCGCAGAGAATGTGCATATTTATATAAATGTTTAATGTACATATAAACTTATTTTATCTTGTTGCATTTACTTGTTCAGTCTAATTTGTATGTATATTGTAAGAATACATGCAAACAAATGCATGGTATTAGCAGTATTATCACAAACCTAATGGAGCATCCACTTCAAGGTCTGGATCTGCCAGGTATTTACTACCACATGGTCATTAGGTTTCAAACAGACTGTGCGTGTATTACATGCACATACAAATATACTGTCAGCTGCAAGGATCTAACATTGAAAGTCAGACCTTGAATCTTAACTTTTTTGTATTTCCAGGTTTTCTCCACTTCCCTCAGTAAAGTGAACAAACTTTGAAATTAAATGAATTGCAGAAAATAGTAATTAAGTATGGATCTTCTTTTTAACTCTTGTAAGAAATTTGAACCTATAATCAACAGTGGCGAGGGCAAAAAAGAATAGCTCAAGAGTTAAACTGACCTGAAGTGCATTCTTTTTACTGACTTCTATATTTTTCCCAAATGAAAAAACCAAACAAAGCTCAACAAACAATCCACACAATTGGTGCACAGATGGTAAAGAGCAGAACCAGATTCCTCTGCAGAACTGCAAAGCTTTCATCCCTTGCAGTTTCTATACTGATACAGATTTTACCCATCCATCTGAGCTGTTAAATTTTCGTGCACTGAGTGTGAGACTCATAGATTTGGCTCCTGCATCGACGCACCCCCACAGACAGGGGTATGTCTTACATACTTTCCTAGCACAGTGCCAGAATCTTTCTCCTACTCCATGACCTGATACACCAGCTGCAGGTGGTTGGCAGCTCCTCTCGTCCCCTGCCTCCCAGTGCACTGCTCTGTCGAGTGGGACAATCTGCTGGTCTACATGTCCACCAGTTCTTACCGAGGTGTCAGGCTCCAAGGAACCTGCTTGCTGGCACGCTTCCTGACTGCAGCACAGAAATGCTGACGTCTTCCCCACCGTAAACCCCAGGACCCAGATGTGTCTCCTGCACAGGACCAGTCCACAGTTTTGTCTATTAATTGGAAAAGAAGAAATGTGAGAGGACTGAGCCATTTGTAAATGAAGTTATGCAGAGCTACAGTCAATTTTGTTTGCCAAAGCTTGATGATTTGAAAAATTTGTTCGCATATTTCTTCCAGCCTGTATCAAATATTCTGGAAAGTCATCTGCTTCTTCAAACATCTTTTTGGTCCTCTATTGTGTCTGGATAAAAGAGTCTGAGGGCTCCTGTTTTAGTGGACTTCTACTTTTGTACAGATAATTCACCGAATTGTCATTATTTTTCAGACACCAAAAATAGATACTTCATTTGTTGTTTCATAGCTGATTCCACTGGTGTGGCTTGTTATTTTTTGCTTATTTCAGGTCTGGCTCAGCCATACTTCATCAGGCAAAGCTGCCACCAAAGCTTGATGGGAGATTTGTCCAAGTAAAGGCTCTAGGATTTGACATGTATTATTTTGCTGTGTCTTTGTGCTGGTACTGTCTTTCATTTGAATTGGAACATAGATAATTATATTCTAGATTTAAAACAACAACTTTGTTTTTTTATAAATAAAATATTTGTTTTACTATCCAAAGCCTGGAAACACCTTCAAAGAGGTGATTTTAGTACCTTATAATTTTCTGTACATCATAAATGGTTACTTGGAATGTGCTTCTAGTTGTCTGCCCTAAAAGGAAAAAAATACTGACCAAAAGAATTTAAAGTGCTTAAGAGTTTTAACCACAAAGGATACACAGAGAGGCTAGAATGGCACATGGTGCTGAGCCTGTCAGATTCTTAAAATACCAACAATTTGGTGGTCTGTAGTCCTGTCACTCTTTTCATATATCTGAAAAAAAAATGCTTAACTTCCTTGTTAATTGAAACTAGAGCTTTCAGGCAAGAGATTTGATTTTTCCAATATCAATGTTATAAAATCAAGAAGGATTTAGAGTAAGAGCATAGGGGTCTACTTTCTGAAAAACCTACTGAAGCTTTATAAAAGGATTTTGCAAAGCAGTCTACTCAGAAATATTCTCTTGTGTATTATGTTATCCACAATTTCTCTTTTCCCATTTGTATTGTTGAGGAATTTTCTTCACAATCATTGTATTTTGAAATTCATGTGCTCCTTTTTCTTCCTACCCATGTGAACTAATCCTTTATTTGTGACTTCATTCCATTGAAATTTATATGATGTCACAAAAGATCAGGTCCAGAGAAAAACTAAGAATTTGGTAAGTAGAAGTTAGTGCTCAGAATTTCACAGGATTGAACCCACTGAAAGAATTACAGTCATGTTGAGGCATGATTTTCCAACAAAATCCAATAAGCTTTAAATGTGAAGTGATCCAAAAAATATATGAAGCATAAGCATGAATGTTTCAAAGTAAAATGTTTTCCAACATTTTCTGTGAAGGGTCAGCTATACCATTAAAAAAAATATTATTCTTGTTTTAAAATCTAAGAATAGAAGGATTTTAAACTGGAAATGATGGTACTAAATAGCACATAATCTACAATGTATAAACCTAAAGACATTCTAGAATGAACTGCAGCTTTATCATCTTTATCATAATCATCTTACAATTATTTATTCCAATACATTTATTCAAGGATGTCTGGTTGTCTTCACCCTTTTCTTATCTATGTCTTACAAACGAAAAATATATAGAGATGGTCTGGACCAATGAAGCAGGAAATTGCAAAGCCTGATGAATCTTATTTCTTCAGCCACACATGGTTGGTGTTAGAGTTTGGGGTTTTGGGTTTTTGGGAGGGGGTTGGGTTTTTTTTTTTTTTTGAGAAATAAAGTTTTCCTCGCCTCGGCAGCAACTGTAGTGACAGCAGAGAAGGACCAAGCCATTCTGAACTGCAGTAGGTGTATTAGTCAAGCTGCCATAGCTTTTCAATACAATCAGTTTATTCTTTGAGCAAACCATTCTTAGCTTCTTTCACTGAATAAATGGAGACAGGATAGGTGCTTCTGTGGGCAGAAGACTAGATGTGGGAAACTGCCTTTATCATTGTTTTATGTTATTTTTCTGCTACATAGCATGTGCTTACAGATATGATTATCCAGTTCTTAGCAATGAGATTGTAGGAAAATAATGGCTAAGGCTAGGTAGCTTGAGAGTGTATAGTGCGCATGCTGAATCCATTTGATCCTGAGAATAAGGTCAGACCTTCATTTTACTGAGGTGTATGTATACTCTTAGAAATTTTCTCCATCTGACAGCAGCAGGATATATAGGAGAATGAAAGTGAGTGACCTTCTACCAAAGAGGAAGAAGGACATCTTTCGTTTAGCACAAGATATTCATGTATACTGGGAAAGATGGAATCTTAAAAGGCTCTATTGACCTTCATCACTAAAATGAGACAGGAACCAAACCACAAATGTGACACTTGCATCACATTGAAGTCTGACCATGAATTCCTATATGCAAACTATTTATGCATTTCATCTTTGTAGATGTTGGCAGACTTGTGTCTGGGAGAAGAGCTGAGAAATGAGTGTTTTCTCAAACAAGATGATTACCTTTAGTGGTGTGTTTTCATTTGATGCTTGGCACATTGTAAATTCCATACAAAACAACCTGCCTGCACTGTGATGTGATATCCCTGTGACTTCTGTTCCCTAACTGAATGGAATGGGTTATTTTCTTCTCTCTTATATTCTGTCTTCATTTCTAGACTAATAAGCTTTTAGAAAAGATACAATCTTGTAAGAGTCTTCATAAGCTCTTGTCTCTTGTCACGTATCATATATTACACAAAGTCTCCTAGGTATTCTTTGATTTCCAGGTTTTCCAAGCATCTCTCTCCTAGATACTTTTTGAATGATTATTTCCTTCAGCTTGCGTTTTTCCAGAATGAATCTCATTTTGGATTATATCCAAAGCCCATTGAGGTCAGAAGAATGTCTCCTATTGACTTAAGTGGTCTTTGGATTTGTTCCTTTATTTCCTATATTGAGGAGCCAAATTCTGCACACCTTATTGTTTTAATGGGAATTTTGTATAAGCAAGGCAAGCAGTATTGGCTTCTATAGTCTGATATTTTCAGTCTCCTTTGCATTGTATTTCACTCTTTTCACTAGCATTCATAACGATACAATATAATTTACAAATGTAAGTGCTGTTTATCTGTCACCATGGATAGCTAATGGAAATCTTAAGTAATACTGAATGAACTCTGTTGTGTCTGCTACCACCTCTTTCCAGACTTGATATATGTTCTTCCATTACCTTTTGTTTCAGCCTTTTAATTACTTTGCAGTTCATAAGGTTTTGTCAGTGTATGGGAAAATGTGAATCATTTGTGAGTAAAGTTTTGAAAGGCACTGTAATCAGATATGAAATCCAGTTACAGGTTATATTCTACATATAATAACTTTTTCCCAGATTCAGGAAAGCGCTTTAACATGTGCTTGAGTCTACCCCTGTTAAGAAATGCAAGTAGATTTTAAAATGTAATTGTCAAAGTGGAACTTCAGTCGATAAAAGTTAAGCAAAACTTCATATTTGTTCTTGAATAGGGAGATCTTTTCAAATTGTGTCTTTTATATATCAGTTCTCTAAGATGAAGGATAACAAAATATTCTACAAAGTCAGTAACTGTAAAGACAATTCACCACTACAGTATAATTATCTCTAAAGTGAGTATGCTATATCTCTTACCCAGGGTTAGCCATTTAAATTTAAAACTGGAGTGAGTTTAGCAGAGAACTACCAAGATGGTCAGAAGGTTGAGGGATTTGCCTTAGGAGGAGAAGCAACCTGGAGAAGATATGGCTTTTGGGGGACCTTATAGTAGGAGGTCACCAAGAGGATGGAGCCAGGCTATTCACAGCGCTGCATCATGGGAGGACAAGAAATAACAGATAGAAGTTGAAAGAAGACAAGTTCAGACTGGATATAAGGAAAAACTTCTTTACAGTGAGGGCAGTCAAGCATTGGAGCAGATTGCTCAGAGAAGTTGTGCAGTCCTGAAAGGTTTTCAAGACTAAACTGCATGTGAGTAAGTTGGTCAGATTTCATAGCTGACCCTGCTTTGAGCCAGAGGCGGGACTAGATGAACTCCAGAGAGACCTTCTAACCTGAATCATCCTATGATCTTTTGATCCTATTCATGTTTTCTGTTGCTTATGGTTCTAGTATGCTCTTGCTCTCTCTCTGGGTTCATATATTTTTTTCTAATAGCATTTATTCAATTGTTTTTCTGGAAGGAGAAGCAAGAGATATGGGAAAGTAAGTGCTAGAATTCCTTGGACATCCATAGGAAAAGTGTTAATACATATTTCTCTCTTTTGAATTTTTCCATTTCTTCAGTACCTGCTCCACTTGGCATACCAATTTAATTGTCAGTGGTTCATAAATTAACTAGCTAATTCCTTTATGATCTGGGGATGCATATGTCCTCCTTCTGTTGTTTTTTTTTTTTTTCCCCGTAGCTGTTTTATTAGGTACTTGTTATAAATGAATGTACCAGAGAGATTCTGTTGCTCTAGTTGCTCAGGCATCTTTTCCTTGGTTTTCTTGTTAAAGATTGATTTTAAAAAAAAATTCCTCTATTCTTTTGTTTTCCCTCTTTAATCTTTTATCAATTTAAGTAATATTTCACAGGATCACAGATGACAGAATGGTTGAGGTTGGAAGGGACCTCAGGAGGCTGTCTGGTCCAACCCCCCTGCTCAAGCAGGGCCACCTAGAGCCAGTTGTCCAGGACCATGTCCAGACAGCTTTTGAATATCTCCATGAATGGAGACTCCACAACCTACCTGGGCAACCTGTGCCAGTGCTTAGTCACCCTCACAGTAAAAAAGTGTCTCCTGATGTTCAGATGGAAACTCCCAGGTTTCAGTTTGTGCCCATTGCATGTCATGGGGCACCACTGAAAAGAGCCTGGCTCCATCCTCCGTACACTTTCCCTTTAGGTATTTATATACACTGAAGACATCCCTCTGAACCTTCTCTTCTCCAGGCTATACAGTCCCAGCTTTCTCAGCCTTTCCTCATGTGAGGTGGTCTAGCCCCTTAATCATTTTAGTGGCTCTTTGCTGGACTCTCATCAGTAGCTCTGTATCTTGCTTGTACTGGGGAGCCCAAAACTGGACACAATGCGCTAGGTGTGACCTTACCAGTGCTGAGTAGAGGGGAAGGATCACATTCTTCAGCCTGCTCACAACACTCCTCCTAATGCAGCCCAGGATAACTTTGGCCTTCTTCGCAGCAAGGGCACATTGCTGGCTCATACTCAACTTGGTGTCCACCAGGACTCCAGGTTCTTTTCTGCAAAGCTGCTTTCCAGTTGGTCTTCTCCCAGCATTTATTGGTGCATGGGATTATTTTAACACATTTTGATTTCATACTTAACAGAGAGCCTGCAAGGTAAAGACCAGCAGCTAAAAAGGCACAGGTATTTACCTAACGCAGTCTATTCATGTGCATAGAGCCTTAATTGGACTGTATGTAGAATTACAGATTGACTGAGCAGGTGAAATCCATCATTTCAGATCATGGTTCAGTGCTGTTACTACCATAGACTTTAAAATTGATATAAATTCCTCTATGACAATTAGGTAATTTTTTGCAGTATTTTTCCTTATCCTCCAGTATAATCTTTAATTTCAGCCTAGGTCCGTCTCAGCCAGGACACTTCTGTTTTGTTTCAGTATGCCCTACATGCGTACAAATCTCTTGTAGGATGCTTCAGGGAATGTTAATCAACAGGGACCTACTCTGTACTCAGAAAATTTAATCTATGAAGAGATATTACTAGACAGATGTTTCTACACAGAAGATATGAAGAATTCCTCAGAGGTAGCTCTTGCGGTGTTGTCAACTCATGGCGTGTAACAGACAAGCAGATGTGGTCAGGGAGTGAACCCTCTTTCTCAAAAAAAATTGAGACTCTGTAAAAGAAAGTCATCCCAAGTGGGAACAAAAAGACAAATTGTTGAACATCTTCAGGAAAAAAGGTTCAAATTAGTACTAGTTTTGGTCATTTGAATTGTAGTGTTTGGCTAAAATAAAGATATTCAGTTTAAACATTGTTAATTTTTAAAATATAAAATATTGTAATGTGAAAGTTTGAACCTTTCTTTTCCAGAAATGTCTGATTGAAATATATCTACATTTTAGAAGTGTTTTCCAGTTTGTCAAGAAAAACTTAAATTAAATTTAATTTATTTTAGTAAGGGGTTCAATGGAAATGACAGTTTTCTAGTAGAGAGTCGCTCGACACATTTTTAGCACTTTGTGCAAATCATTTAACTGGAATGCCTCAGTTTTATTCCCATGTGAGAGGAGAGTTACATAGTTTATTGACCTCATGGAGTGTTAGGATAATTAATTCATATTTATTAAGCACCTTAAAGACAGAGAAGCTCAGTCTCCAAATGGAATTATAAAAAACACTGTTGTAGTCTGAATACCACCAACTTTCAGTGAAATCAGCCTCACCTCTGTGCCTGGGAAGATCATGGAACAGATCCTCCTAGAAGCTATGCTAAGGTGCGTGGAGGACAGGGAGGTGATTCAAGACAGCCAGCATTGCATCACCAAGGGCAAGTCCTGCCTGACCAACCTTGTGGCATTCTATGACGGAAGCGACTGCATCAGTGGACAAGGGAAGACCTATGGATGTCATCTATCTGGACTTCTGTAAGGCCTTTGACACGGTCCCCCACAACATCCTTCTCTCTAAATTGGAGAGATACGGATTTCATGGATGGACTGTTTGGTAGATGAGGAATTAGTTGGATGGTTGCATCCAGAGGGTAGTAGTCAATTGCTCAATGTCCAGATGGAGATCGGTGCAAAAAGTGGTGTCCCTCAGGGGTCCGTACTGGGACCAGTGCTGTTTAATATCTTCATCAATGACATAGACAGCGGCGTTGAGTGCACTCTCAGCAAATTTGCAGACACCAAGCTGTGTGGTGTGGTTGAAACACCTGAGGGGCAGGATTCCATCCAGAGGGACCTGGACAA
>NW_009607738.1:0-661 GCF_000690535.1 Cariama cristata
TGGGCCCTGACAGGATGCACCCGTGAGTGTTGAGAGAACTGGCAGATGTTACTCCTAAGCCACTCTCCGTCGCTTTTGAAAGGTCAAGGAGAACAGGAGAGGTGCCTGAGGACTGGAGGAAAGTCAGTGTCACTCCAGACTTCAAAAAGGGCAAGAAGGAGGACCCAGGAAACTACAGCCCAGTCAGCCTCACCTCCATCCCTGGAAACGAGATGGAGCAGCTCATTCTGAATATCATCTCTAAGCAGGTGGAGGAAAAGAAGGAGTAGTCAATGTGGATTCACCAAGGGAAATTCATGCTTGACCAGCCGGATAGCCTTCTACAATGGCATGACTGGCTGGGTAGATGAGAGGAGAGCAGTAGATATTGTCTACCTTGACTTCAGCAAGGCTTTTGACACTGTCTCCTATCACATCCTCATAGGTAAGCTCAGGAAGTGTGGTTTAAGTGAGTGGACAGTGAGGTGGATTGAGAACTGCCTGAATGGCAGAGCTCAGAGGGTTGTGAGCAGCAGCACAGAGTCTGGTTGGAGGCCTGTAACTAGTGATGTTCCCCAGGGATCAGTTCTGGGTAGAATCTTGTTAAACTTATTTATCAACAACCTGGGTGAAGTGACGCAGTGTACCTTCAGCAAGTTTGCTGATGATACAAAACTGGGAG
>NW_009607738.1:692-25872 GCF_000690535.1 Cariama cristata
CAGCCATGCAGCAAGACCTGGACAGGCTAGAGAGCTGGGAAGAGAGGAACCTGATGAAGTTCAACAAAGCCAAGTGTAGGGTTCTGCACTGAGGGAGGAATAACCCCATACACCCATACAGGCTGGGGTCTGACCTGCTGGAGAGCAGCCTGGCAGAGAAGGACCTGGGAGACTTGGTGGACAGTAACTTGACCATGAGCCAGCAATGTGCCCTTGAGGCCAAGAAGGCCAATGATATCCTGGGGTGCATTAGGAAGAATTTGGCCAGCAGGTAGAGGGAGGTTATCCTCCCCTCTACTGTGCCCTGTTGAGGCCACATCGAGAGTACTGTGTTCAGTTCTGGGCTCCCCAGTTCAAGAAAGATAAGCAACTACTGGAGAGAGCCCAGTGGAGGGCAACAAAGATGATGAGGGGCCTGGAGCACCTCCCTTATGAGGAAAGGCTGAGGGAACTGGGTCTGTTCACCCTGGAGAAGAGAAGACTAAGAGGAGATCTGACATATTTATAAATGCCTTAAGAGTGGATGTCAAGAGGATGGGGCCAGGCTCTTTTCAGTAGTGCCCAGCAACAGGTTAAGGGGCAATGAGCACAAACTGAAACACAGGAAGTTTCATCTGAATATGAGGAACAACTTCTATACTCTGGCAGAGCACTGGAACAGGCTGCCCAGAGAGGTTGTGGAGTCTCCTTCATTGGAGACAGATACTCAACACTCACCTGGATGTATTCCTGTGCAACTTGCTGTAGGTGACTCTGCTTTGGCAGGGGGGTTGGACTAGATGATTTCCAGAGGTCCCTTATAATCCTGACCATTCTGTGATTTTGTGATATGTATTAAGGTATTTAAGATGAATGTAGTACCTAATATATTAGATGTACTGCTAAATTTTTATGAAAATCCGACTATCTACATAGGTCTGCATACATGAAAGCCTAGACAATTTGAGAATCTGACCATATATATAATTGAAAATGAGATATTTCTCTACCGTATTTAATCAGATGGATTAAGGCTAGGATGTATTTGTCCCATTCAACTTTGTAGTTTGACAAAACAAAAACTTGATAGTCATTTATTACCAACTTCCCATTATAATAGAATAGCTGCACATATCAAGTATGAAACTTTAAACGTAATACCCACCTATATTACCTTAGATCAGGGTGATTATATAGTGTTCTGCCTCTGGGATGCCTGAGTTAGATGGTACTGCATGATAAAGAGAGAGGTCTGTCACAACATTACAGTTTTCTAGATAGAAAAATAAAGCTAACTGTGGAACAAGTTCAGGTACAAATCCTTGTGACAATATGATCCTATTCAATGGCAGCTGTGGCTATTCATAATGTTTTCATATAATAATTCCACAGTGTTTTAGCAGGATGTGTTCTTGAAATTGCTGTTAATCAAGTATAGTAAACAACTAGGAAGAGAGAAATGTCATAATGCTTTCATGCTAAAGTCTTAGCAACAGAAGCCACAAAGACTGAAAGGTGATAAATGTCATCATTTAAGTGCAGAAATTTACAAACAAACAATTTTTTTTTTTAAAGGAAACATGGCAAACCCTGAATCACAGGACATTTTCCGATAATGCTACAGTTGTTCAGGTTCAAGGGAGAACCACAACTATGTAATTGAGTCATAAAACTTCCACCTAAGTTAAGGTACCTACTGAGTCATTCGAAATGCGAGAGAAAAAATAATATCGTCATCAGTAGTATAGTGCATACATGCATACACTGTTTTATCTTTTAATTAAAACCTAGCTTTTTAGCCAGAAGAGGAAAAGCACTAGTTTTCTTCCTGTTCTTTTCACAATCTGATCATATTTCCAATGAAAACATTCATTTCAATGGCTGAGAAATCAAGCTCTCTGTGAACTTGATGTTGTTCACTCTCAGCATGTTCTGTTCGCTGTCCACATTTTCCATCTCTGAATGCCCCTGTGTTTCCTTCTCCTCCTTCTCTTCATTTGCAACTGCCATTTTCTCCTGGTTGCTAGAGCATGAATTATTTCTGTTGCATCAGGACACTTTAATATTGATATTATGTATTCATTTGCAAAGCACTTGTTGGATACTAGCTTTCGAGCTCTTGACATGTTTATTGACTTGTATAAACATGCTTCTAGCAGTTTAAAAACAAGTTCAAATTTCCAAAACACATTTGAAAACTCATGTCTCCAAGTACCATACTACAAAGATATTTCCAGTATGTCCCATGCCTCAAAATCAAACTCTCCTCAATACATCCAAAACTGTTCCCTTCTTGTTGTTATTATTACTTCTCTTCTTCTTGTTGTTATTATTATTCACTTCTTCTTGTTGTTATTATTATTATAGTTATAGTTACTATTGTTATAATTATTTTCTATGCTTATTCTACCAAAAATATTAATTGGATTTTATCTGAATTTACAAATAATTTTTGGCTATTACAAAACAGTGATTTGTGTAAGTAAGCCTTTTTTTTTTTTTTTTCAGAAAAAAGTGAAACTAAAATTGCACCTTTCTTCAGCATGATACAAAATATAACATGCCCCCTGCAGACACAGATCATGAATAATCACCTGTTTGGGGGGTTTGCTTCTTAATTATTAAGATATGGGTGGGTGTGTGTCTTTCATTGATAATTCAATATGAAAATCCTTCTCCAAAGAAAAAATAATACTACATTTTGGCTTGTTTTGTGATTTTATTTTTTTTTCTGCTGTATCGGTTATTTAATACCAGTCCTTCACAAATTCAAATAATATTGTCTGATTCACAGAAAGAAAACTGAAACAGACGCAGATCTTCTATGTGAACCCACATTGATTTAAGACAAGGATATGGGTTAGCTGTCTTTTACCAAGGCTAGCTACCGATTCTTTGCAAGACAGCAGGGTTTAATTTTTAGTCATTGAACAGCTTGTGTAATCATTTACATCTACAAAATGTGTCTAGTACTCTACCTTTTCAAAACAGTATTTTATATCATACTATTCAGAGGGCAAGACAGTGGAAAAAAATCAAGCCCAACATTTTAGCCTGGCAAACCCTTGAAATATTGCTTCCTAAAATTTCAAGCTTCTTTAACTGTTACTCCACTGAGACATTCATAAAGTTAGAAGGACACATTCCAGAGTCTTTGATAAAGCTGCACTGTCTTGACGGTTATTGGAGATCTTCCAAACCAGTCTGTAACCTAGGGTAATACGATTCAAACCTACGACAAAAAGAAGTTTGTTCATTGAAACCTCTCAGTAGAATACCTCATTGTAAATGAATATGAGCTCTCTTCTTACATTTACCATATTAAGGTCTGTTGTTTTGTCACACTCTGCGGTGCTCTACTTGGAAAGATTCTTACTACAGAAGAAACAAAAGAAAATAATGATGTCAGCTACATAAGTGAAACAAAAGAAAATAATGATGTCAGCTACATAAGTGAATATGAGTCCATCATTGTCCATCATAAGCAGATGCAAAGCCTTTCTTGTTGCTGCAGAGCAAGGAGTAAACACTGTAGCATGCAAATGATTAAACAAACAAGGCCATTTCTCTCAAAGCTCTTAAATAAAATATTGTCACATGAGTAGGAAAGAAAATGAATCTGGAATTTACCTAGTAATTATTGTCATATTATCAGTGGGAAACAGTAAAGCTCACTTTATGGCACAAGGTGATCCAATAGCAAATTGTGCTTCCTGTGCATGGGTTGTGAAATTGTCTTCAAAGGAAAACTGATATACAAATAAAGAAATTTCTATCAGCTGTCATAAAATCCCATTCTGCAAACTGTATAAGCACTCAGAACAGAGATGCACAGTTTGGTCCCAAAGCTAAGAGAAGATCAAATGAGTGCTGTGTAGGGCTAGGCTCTATGTACTGCAAAGCACAGATGAAACTTACAAGTATGATACAAGGTCTTTAGGAAGGACAGGATAGGAAGATAAGGAGGGGAAGTTGCCCTTTATGTGAGACAGCAGCTGGAGTGTATGGAGTTGAGTGCATGGACTTCTGCTTGGGGATGGATGAGAAGCCAAATTAGAGTTTATGGATTTGGATTAAAGAGCAAAGCAAAAGTGCAAAGGTGACATTATAGTAGATGTCTGCTATACTGCTATAGGTCACCTGACCAGAAAGAATAATAGGAGTCCCTTTCACTGGCCCTGATCTTCATTCATTAGAGACTTCAAACACCCCAACATCTGCTGGAGGGACAATGCATCAGGACATAATCAATCCATGAGGTTCCTGGAGTGCCATGACAATAAGGCCCTGGAGGGAAGAGGAACCCGAAAAATCTGGTTGATATTCAAGGATCACCTCCTCCAGGCAAAAGAGAGTTCCACTCTAATGAATATCAAGTCAGGAAAAAATGCCAGGAGGCCTGCATGGATGAACAAGGAGCTCCTGGACAAACTCAAACACAAAAAAGAAGCACAGAGGGTGGGATGGGTAACCTGAGAGGAATACAGAAAAATTGTCCAAGCATCCAGGGATGAAATCAGGAAACCTAAAGCCCAAATGGAATTTAATCTGTCCAGGGACATTAAAAACACCAAGAAGGGCTTCCATAAGTACCTAGGCAACTAAAGGAAGACTACAGGAAATATGCGCCAGTTGTTCAATGAGATGGAGAACCTGGTTACACAGGACATGGAAAAGGCTGAGGTACTGAATGCTGCCTTTGCCTCAATCTTTATTAGCAAGATCAGCCTTCAAGAATCCCAGGTCCTGGAAATCAAAGGCAAAGGCTGGAGCAAGGAAAATGTATCCTTGGTGGAAGAGGATCAGGTCAGTAAATACTTAAACCAACTGGACATCCATAAATCTATCGGCCCTGATGGGGTGCACCCAAGAGTGCTGAGGGAGCTGACATATGTCATAGCAAGGCCACTCTCAATAATCTTTCATTGATCAGGGCAACTGAGAGAAATGTTCGAAGACTGGAGGAAAGCAAATGCCACCTGCACCTTCGAGGGCAAGGGGGATCCAGGGAACTGCAGACTAGTCAGCCTCACCTTGAAGCCCAGGAAGGTGACGTAGCAGCTAATCCTGGAAGGTATTTCCAGGCACATTAAGAAGAAGAAAATCATCAGGAGGAGACAGCGTGGCTTCACCAAGGGGAAGCAATGATTGACCAACTCCATAACCTTCTGTTATGAAATGACTGGTTTGGTAGATGAAAGGAGAGCAGTGAATATTGTCTGTCTGGACTTCAGTAAGGTCTTTGAAACTGTCTCCCATAAGATCCTCATGGAGAAGCTGTTGATACATGGGCTGGATAAGTAGGCAGTGAGGTGAGCTGAAAACTCACTGAATGACCTGGCCCAGAGGAAAGTGTTCAGCATCAACACAGTTGGAGGCCAGTACCTAACAGTGCATCCCAGGGTGTACCAAAGTCCTGCACCTTGGGAGGAACAACCCCAGGCACCAATATACGACGGGGGCCATCCAACTGGAAAGCAGCTTGGCAGAAAAGGATGTGGGGGTCCTGGTGGACACAAAGTTGAACATGTGCCAGCTGTGTGCCCTTGTAATAGAAAAGATTAATGATACTCTGGGCTGCATTAGACAAACTATTGTCAACAGGTCGAGGGAGGTGTTCCTTCCCCTTTATTCAGTGCTGGTGTGCCCACACCTGGAGTTATGTGTCCAGTTCTGGACTCCTCAGCACAAGAGAGACATGGACGTGCTGGAGGAAGTCCAGCAAAGGGCCACAAGGATGATGAAAGGACTAGAACCTCTCTCCTATGAAGAAAGACTGAGAGAGATGGGACTGTTCAGCATAGAGAAGGCTCAAGGAGGGGATCTTATGAATGTACGTGAATATTTGAAGGGAGAGTACAAAGAAGACAGCCAGACTCTTTTCAGTGGTGCCTGCTGACAGGACCAGAGGCGATGGGCACAAACTGAAACACAGGAGGCTCCATCTGAACATCAGGAAACACTCTTTTACTGTGAGGGTGACTGACTACTGGTACACGTTGCCCAGGGAGGTTGTGGAGTCTCCATCCTTGGTAGATATTCAAAAGCCATCTGAACATGATGCTGAGCAACCAGCTATAGATGTCCCAGCTTGAGCAAGGGAGTTGGATAAGACAACCTCCAGATGTCCCTTCCAACCTCATCCATTCTGTCATTCTGTGACATGATGGATGTTCAGGATAGGCAGTGAAAGGAAAAGAAGTCCAGGAAGTAATGTGGAAGCTGAAAGACAATAAATCATCACTAAACTTTGTTTCATCACACTCCTAAGATCCAATGTCACATGTTTGATGGTTGCTTAAAGCAGTGTAAACATCAGTAAATCATAAGTAAGCTCCTTTTGGGGATGGTGGTGGTATTTTAATGTTAGACTTTCCTTTTGCTTCTGTTTTCCTCACTCCTCATTTTCATTTCCATTTTAATAAAGCATCTGAAATTTTTGTCAAATCTTCCTCATAGTATTAACACTAGATAAAGGATAAACTGGAATTACAAAGTGATTGAAGAAAAAAACAAACACAAAATAAAACTGCTTTTCTGAATATGGAGTGAAACAATAGAAATTTTGAGGTTTGCCATCTTCTGCTGAGCATCCCAAGACCGTATACTAACACCACGATTTAAAGGACTTTACTGCATCGCTAAGATGATCTGAAGGCAAAGTGTTTGTCAGTCTTCTGGGCAAGCAAAAGGTAAACTAAATTGCAGGCTAAATAGATGTGAGTGAATTAAACAAATGCATAACTTAGTGTAGCAGGTCACCATGAGATCTAAAGCAATTACCCAAATTGTTTGTATTTAAAACCAGCTCTGCCTGCATAGCTCACATCAATGGTAGAAAGAATCAGGAATATGTCTTTTAGGAAAAAGTTTTTTTTGATCTAATTCTTTGTGTTAAAAGGCTGATCTTATTGAAAAGTCATTAATTTGTAATTCAGAGAATAAAAGTCTGAAATGCCAGGTTCTATTTAAACTTCTAATACATAACTTTGGGCACTTCTGCTTTAAATCCTTGCAAGTACAATGCAAATAGTAATTTTGAAAAAGATGTGAAGGAATTTAATTTAACAACATTTATAGGGGCTTAATAGCTTATTTTTTCTATTTTAATTGCGGATGTAATTGTTATTTATTTTATTTTGGCTGAATAAATTGATAGTCAAAAGAGGAGTATTGTCAACACTTTATCTTCATTAGTCACAATTACCCAACTCATATAAATAGTATTTTATACTGTTTTAAAATTATTGAGATATATTCTTACCTCGTACCTGTCAGTATAGCATTATTGGGTTCAGTGCTGAACTCAACACTTTGCAAAGTTTAATGAGTAAAGTTTTACCTGGAGTGCGAATCTATATATTTCTCTTGTAGAGATTGTTAGCTTTTCTTCTATCATCTCTGACAACAGACTATTTTGGTTCCATAAATGCTGTGAGAACCTTTTGTAGCCCTACAGACAGCTTTACTATCTCTTAGAATGCATCGTGCTGTCCTAGTTTTTCCTCAGAGTTTTCCAAACTTTCTATCATTTTGGTTTTGTCTTCTGAATCTTCTGCAATTTTACTGTCTTTTTAGCAGTTTAAAATGTGATGTGCAAAATGCAAACTATTTCACTGATACATTTATTTCTACATACAGAAACATACAAGCATTGAATAATAATCACATAATCTATGATTTACACTTAAACCATCACTGCATTTCCGTGAGAGACAAGTTAAAATTAAGATCAGGATCATTAGCTCCATTGAATTCCACGTAATGTTAAAAATGATAGAAATTTCAGATTTGTTCTTTAGATACAGATATTGATATAAAATCACCTGTTGCATTCCTGTTTCTACTGGCAATGATTTTAGACTGAGAACAGATTTAACATATGGCTATGCTTAAAATCATCAATCTCATGCTTCATATTTCCTGTGGATCATTTCTCTGCAGTTAAACTTTTTTAGTACTTCTGACATGTAATGACTACCTGTCCTTCATCTGCTTGTCCATCATTCGCTTGACTGGATGAAAAGTGATATAACATCAGAATACGTATTTATATACAAAGCTTTGACAATCTAGCAGGAGTATTTCCACACAAATAAATTTATGGTAACTATAATATTTATCCATAAAAACCTTCAGCTGAAGATAAATAGTCCACATAGGTACTTCTAGATTGGATAAATGGCTACTTCTTTATATAAAAGTAATTTTTAAATAAGATATGCAATTCAGCTGTTTTTTTGACTGTCCTACTGCTGTCGTGAGTGAGTACCAAGGGGCTCAACATCTCCATGTCATGATCCTGTGCTAAGGCAAAGCGGTTAGCCTAGAAAGAGGATGTGGTTTTAGCTTTGTGGTCAAATGCACAATAAAAAAATTCCGTTTATAATTTGAGAATCAGATAAGACACAGAATTAATTGAAATATACTATAAAAAATGGTAATGATGATGCAAAAAAAAATCTACACTTGAAGAGATTGGTAATGACTGAAACAACACTGGAGCACAGTAAGGAACTATCTGCATACATATTGATAACATTGTTAAAGGTCGTCTGTCTGTCACTGTTTTGCTTAACACAACACACCACATATGTAAGGTAATTGAAAAGCGATTATGCATTTTTTTCTGTTGTCAAATATTTGCCTCTCTGGATAGCAGCTACAGTATCTCTCAAGGTGATCTGATATCTGTCTTCATCAGGATAGCACCAATTGATAAAGTTTTATCTTCATGACAATTTCTGACCTCATTCTGCAAGAGAAACTTTCAATAAGCTACTAAGTTTCCTTGGACTTTCCCTGGGAATTACGTCAGAATTTATATCATAATCTAACTATATTTTTGTGAAACTGATTTGTACATTTATGCTTATGGTTGAAATAACAAACATGAATCACATATTTAATAACTTCCACAACAAATAATCAGCAGCTCTTTTACAGAGGCATACAGGTATCTAAGTGGATTGATGAAGTCTTGTATCGATCACAAAAGATTCTGTTTGTTCAGCAGAATTGTCTTATTGATTTTATGCACTACACTGTGCATGCCCAGCAATTAACCGCAGTCATTAATTCTAGCAGTATCAGTTATAAAATGTATTTTTGTTATATATTTCTACACTACCTTATGCTATGGGACTCAAGTCTGGTGTGTTTTATTTTACCAAGGCCACGAGATACTGTTGTGAAGCTCTTTTATTAATAAGGACTCAGAGGAGTCCTCACAGGTGGTCAGGTGGTGGCAGATAACACTGTGACCTGAGAAAAGAATGAACTGAATGATATGAAAGATGGAGTCATAGCTTTATTTATTTGTACCTGAATGTAGTATACACCCAGGCAGAAACCTTAGTTAAGAAAAAGTGAAGCAACAGAACTCAAGAAAAATATTCTTGAATGAAAATTCTATTTCATAGTTTTTTTTCTTTCTTTCAGCTATTGATCTTTATTTACTGAAATACTGTTGTAAATATATTAAGTAAGGAGTTATCTCAAACAAATTGAGCTGGAGTCATCTCACTAAATGATACAATTGTACTTGAGCTAGTCAGCATAGGCTTCTTCTCTAACAAGTGATGAGGAAAAAAACACCACCACCACCACCACCACCACCAAATATGCCAAAACATCAAAATTTTCAAAAAAAGTCACCTATATTTTTGTCTATTTTGGTCATTTATATGAATGAGCTATTCCTTTTTTTCCTGTTGTATCCATTGCAGAGATAGAGCATAGTCAGACCAAAAGGAACACTAAGATATGCTTTGAGACTCTTTGAACTCAAGAATAATATTAATCTGACTAATACAGACAAACCCAAATATTCTTTTCAGCATGCAGTGTGATCAATAAAATTTTCAGTAACTTTCAATAATTTTAGAGAGAAAACATTTCACAAACATTTTGCTTTTAACTTGCATGAGTATTTATGCCATCACATTTTATATACATACATATGTGTATGTGTGTGTATATGTATATTTATATGTACACATATATTTAGTTTCTAAGGCAGGAATGATAAAATGTATAACAATTCAATACAACTGCTCGTATTTCCAAGTACTCTGAATTATACATTCGACAATATGTGTTAATTTTTACAAGACAAGAATATTCTGCCAGACATTTGTTCATATTTTACTGTTAATATTTTAGTTTGAAAGTACAAAGTAACACTTTTTGCAACATATGAATATTATGGAAACAGTTTCCTAATGTTAAAATATCAAGACATATTTTAGAATACATATTTCAAAATAATTACAATATAATAATTGAGTTCAAATGCAAGATAGATGTTTTCTTTGCCATCCAACCCCCATTGGTAGAATTTGCATCACTCATTCCACATTTTGTTATATTTGTTATTTTATTATCCCTGAAAGTCAAATACTGACTTAACTTATGAAAAATACAAATAGATTTTAGAAAAGGTAGTCTTCCTCTAGATATCTTGATATTCGTCACAGTCAGTATCAGTTTTAAAAGTATAAACTTTGAACAGAAATGATGTCCCAGCTTCAGCAATACCATGCAGAACTTCGGTATATATCATCTCTTAGATACGTTACCAGGTAGGAAACCTTATGTCTTAAGAAAAATCAAACCTGTTAACTACCCATAAGCCACACACTGCAAAGTCTTTACATAATTCAACTTTTGTGGAATTATATTTTAAGTATTTGTATATGTCAAATACCTCCCCAATCTACTATAATTGTCAAATAAGATGAGACGATCCACAGTAACGAATAATCTTAATTAACTAGCTAAGAAGCACACCTCACTTCACTTTTCTTACACCGTTATTGATGTCACTATCAGCTCTCTGCACATAGAGAGTATTATTGCATCTATCATAGAATTAAATGAAATCTATCCAGCAACATCTGGCTCCTCAGAAGAAAATATGAATAATTTAACCAGTTTTCCCCATCTCTGCCTGTTGTATTCTAATTATGATGTAATGGAGGACATCAGCATGCTGTGGACTTGGTGATTAACCCAGGGCAGCTGAGAAATAGGCCTAGTGAGATGAGCAAGGCACATAGATCAGCTCTATCAATTATCTTTTTTCTCAAGGCTCTTAAATACAGCAGTGACCTTGTGATGGGAAACAGTAAGTTACACTTGAACCCATTTAGGAGGTCAGATATTTCACAATACATTACAGGAGCTAAATGCTTGTTTTTCAATTCAGTTATGCGAAAACTAAGTATTATATATGTATATATAATATACAAAATGTGTATATACATAGATACACACACACACTTTGCAAGCCTTTGTTTTTCTAATACAGGTTAAGTCCTTAGCTTGTTCACTTTCTCTTCTCATCAACTAGCATATGCAGCCTTTCCTCCCTTGTTTGGTTCCTATTCTAATTATCTGTCTGCAGGTATTGAAGTAATATGGAAAATTATATGTCGGTACAGTGACTAGGATAAGAAAAAAAGGCTAAAAACTTTCAATTATTATTTCCAGTCTTCTTACATGTGTGGACATATCAACAAAATCCCAGTTTTAAAGTATACTCACTTGTACTGCCTTGTGTTCTGGAGACTGTGGAGCTCATTTAAGTCAGATTGCAGATGCATACGGTTCCTTGCCTGAAATGTTCATTCAAGCAGTTATCACTATAGAGCAATTGGACTAATGATCCTAGATTTATTCTGGTAGCTTTCTATGGTGCCTACACTAAATTAAGCAATTCAGTGCAGTCAGACACTCATCCACATTGTCCTATTTGGCATTATTTGCAGACATTTTGGGCTATCAAAGCAGTTATAACAGAATGGGAAACCTACATTCTAACACAGTTTCCTATACTACCTATTTTAAAGAGAAAGTAAGAACAATTGATCACAATAAAGAAAAAGAATAAACAAGGAGAACAAATCAAAGACATTAAAATTAATAATTAATAATTTCAAAGGAAGGTGGATTATCTTCACATGAGAAGTAAAAAAAAAAAAAAAAGTTGTGATTTTCAGTGAATCTTTGGTGGGAAAAAACACTCAAATATTTCCACTATGAGCAGGGCTCTTTCAGCTACTCCAAGACCCAATGTAATCTTCCACTCTAATTATTAGTGAGTAATAAATGTCAGAGGATTTAGCACTTTTCTAGTGCCAGATGCTGCAGCAACCAGCTTTGTTAATTTAAATATTAAATTACATTTCAAATCTTTGTAAATACCACAATTGAGTTTACTTTTATTTATTTATTTATATTGACTTGATTTATGAGAGGTTTTTCGTCACACATACAGAAAAGCAGCTTTTACTGGAACCAAAATTTTCTCCTCAGTATTTAGTGGGCATAACGAACATTTTCAGCACTAAAGCCATGATTTTGTATTTGTTCCTGTATGTCATGAGCTCTATATACCATTGTTATATCCATTGCAGACACACTAGATTCTGAAAGGGACTTTGTTACCTGGAAGTGAGAAACTACCACAATATTCTGAACTCTTGGCAAGGAATCCAAAATTCAGAGTAGCTGATAAAATTCAAAATTTAAAAATACAATTCAGTAAACCCGCCAGCTGAGTACTGACATAGAGTTACCCAACAGCAATATGTTGAGGACAAGTATATATTTTTAAATTCTGTCTTCCTCAAGAAGGTAGTAAGTCCAGGCTGTATTTCCATTCCAGTCTTTTTCCCTGTGTACTCCTTTAGCTATGAGTACAACTGGAAAACTTTAAAAAAAAAACTAAAATTTGATCACTATTAACCAAAAAGGGTTTGAACAATGAGAGTCCTTTCAAATCTCATTGAATTTGGTGAAAAATTCATTCTCACTACTAGCTATCACTTCCAAGTAATCAAGCTACCTCAGAAATCTGAGCAGACCATAGACAGTTAAAGTCCTTCTTTCACCCTACTGCCTCTTGACTACAATGAAATTTGATAATTCCAAGGGTCTGAGAAAGTGTGGTTATTTAAGAACTCAGATCAATTACTATTAGCTTCCATGACTGGCTACTAGCCTCTGTAACACTGAAGCTGTTTGCATATAATTCACTTAGGCTGAAGTAAGAACAAGTGTAGCCTGAGAAAGACTATTGGATCTATTCTGTTATAGACTGAGAAGGCCTTCTGATTTTTTTTGCTGCTGACACTGTATAAAACATGGGGAAATGGAATTCCTGAAGACATATACAAAGTTGTACTGTAAAAATGCACAGCTTTTTTTCTTGATAACAAGTTAATATGTGAAATCAGGAATATTAATCTACCTTGGACTGTCATTTCCTAACATTTTCACTGATTTGAAACATAAATCTAAATTACAGTTAAGTTTCACCAGAAAAATTTGCTTATGTATTCCTATTTTCTTACTCATGAGAACAGAATACCAACATACCGTATTGTCCTTACTGTCAAGTCAATCATGGTTGGATAGATAGGGCCTAATAACTGTCTGAAAGAATGAATACAAATGCATGTGTGAAATTATATTCTAGAAAATTAGCTTCTGGAACATTCCACTTATTACAAGTCTCAGATGGGAGGATTACACTCCTTTGGTGGGTTGACTCAAAAGATAATTCTAAAATTAAATAAAGAAGTAAAGAATAGACAAAAATATAATTTGACCACACCCAGAAATTGCATCTGGAAAAATTCTGATTTGTTAATTCAGGAATCATGAGAATACTCTCCAAATAATATTATATTTTCAATTCAAATTTGTGAAGAAGGGTTGAATTTTTGAAGGCTTCCATTTTCTGCTCTGCTAATTTAAGTGATATAATAGAGGATGAATCAGCTAATCATAGTCTGGTGTTTCAGTTAAAATGAAAAACATGGCAAGAATTTTGCCACAAAAAGTCTCTCCAGGAAAAGAACAACAAATTATGTTTTTCTCAGTTCTTACTAGCTATGCAACAAAAAACAGCCTCATAAAAACTAATATGAGATTTTAGTTGGGAAAAGCACAGCCTGAGTTTGTGGAAAAGCTTTTATATTTATGTCTGATCAGCAATATGCTTTTCTGTTTCCTGATCACAATTTTTTTCTCTGTCTCATTTTTTAGTGAAAAGCCCTGCTGTTTACTTCCCACATATAGCAAGTGTTATGTTCCCCTAGGCTATAATATCAAACATCTTGACATACACTTGTTTCAGTTCCCTTGATGGAGTTTTAGACAGAAATGTGTTTATTGGGTTTCCTCCAAGCTTCGGTAACATAATGTCTTTGAGTTTTTTCCACGTGTGGTACAATTAACATTTAAATTTTTTAAAGAACAAGTAGGAGACAAAAAGTGGATTTTTTAATCAAAAATAATAAAGCATTGTTTAAGATTTAATGACACAGTAACACCAGGGTCAATATATCCCTTATTAAATGAACTTTGCTATTTATTCTGCTGAAGAGACTAGTATTTTAATAAAGCAGTGATCTTTTCAGGAATGGCACCAGTCCTTCAAAAAACTGAAATAGTGTAAATAGTGTATTTGTTTTATTTTATAGATATTTTCTGCAGTGTATTGCCTTATTCAATACAATAAGTGAGAGTTGAATCTACCAAGAACAAAAGATGAGGGGAAAAAAAAAAACAACCAAACAATAAAAATTTGAGTGAAAAGATACAGAAATATATTTAATGAAAAGTTGTAATTTTATTAACTTCAGAAAAGGCTAGTGCATCCCTCCCCTTTCCCCCAACTGCCTCTTATAACATACAACGTCATAAGAGGCAAAAAGAGAACAAGATGTATCCTGTAAGGAGTAATGTGAGGTTGATGTTATTTAGCCAGCCTAGGTGCTATTTGCTGTCCCCAGTTTTCAGTGGTCCTGAGTGCTAAGACAAGCCACCTATAGTCAGACGAATTGTCCATGTTTGCATAATCCTGCAGCTGTGAGCCAGTACTCATTGAGGTCAGGTAAAACTATTTTGCTGACTAAAGTTGATCCTTCAACTTAGAGCTAAGCATCATTTGTAACTTACAGATATTCTTGCTGCAGCCTCCTCCCATTCCCAGTATCTATTTTCACATCCTCCCATAAATTCAGTAACAGAGTATCTTTGCAGCAGCTTTATAGTCTTCAGGAATAAGGTACAGAAAATATGTATATTATCGATAAACATGCAACTCTCGACAGTTTCCAGAGATCTCAATATTGGGATTTTGCTGGGTTAGGTTTGATATAAACATTGGTAGATATTTTCTCAATAAGTTTAAAGACTTGACCAATTTTATACTACTACAGCTCTATCTAAGACCACATTTGCAAATGGAGGTCATATTTTCAGTTCCAAAGAAATGAATATGGAGTTGCAAAAATTTCCACTGCTTCTACAGCAGTAATCATAACAAATGGTTCCTAATTATTTGAAGTTCATGTACTGCATGTTATCTCCCTTTATAAAGGTACTGACTGTAGGAGACAGTAAGGTTTCCTTTTCACTTGTATGGTCTGCTGCAAGGGTAACAGTAGCATTTTCTGGAAGAAGGAGAAAAAAGAGTGTGCTTAGTGAGAGAAAGTTCTGGAGGGCAGGGTGGTGAAGACTGAAAAAGAGAAAGAGCAAAAGAGGAATCTTACCATATACAGAAACTGATAGATTTCTAAGAAGAGCAGAAACATAGACAGACGTCCAGTGTAACTTGAAGATATAAATTTGTTTATAAGCTCATTTATATCTATTCTGTTCTTACGCTGAATGTGCTCTGTTAATCTTAGTTTCTATTTTAAATAAAAAATAACTGTAAATTTGTTTGTTTGGGGTTTTTTTGTGTGTATATGAGGTGAACTTTATAAGGAAAAGGTACAGAAGGATCTACTTAATAGACTGGCCAACTCAGAGTTAATCTAGTAATGAAATTATTATTATTTACTCCCACACAGTTTATTTGTTAATATGATACTTATGGACTTCAGAAATTTTTAAGGCAGTTATAACCTTGCAAAAAACACACTCATCAAATAAGCTAGAAAAAATAAACATGTAAGGAAAAGATGTGTTGTCACCGTTTCCAGCAGTAGGCTGTCAAGTGTTGGTAAAACTCAGCTGTTAATGTGTAGCTGTAGTAATCTTTAGAACAGATGAGTTAGAACAGTCATTCAGCTGTAACTGTTTGCTAAAACACTCTTGCATATCTGATCTACTTCAGTACAGGGATGTGCTGCAGTATTTACAAACCTAGATCTTTTCTTTGGTGATTTCCTCAATCCATCTTCAGGAGTCCTCTAAAAAACAGGTGCAAGTAGCCAGTGCTATTATGCTGCTGTGTGCATAGATGTGCCTTTGGGCATTATCATTCTAGATTACCATCCCAGAGGACTTTGTACCTAGACATTATTTACTTACAATTCTATCTTTTTGTTCCATTATCAAAGCCCTGCTAATGTTTACTGAAAACATTGCACCTCTGTCTCAGTGCCTGTGTCTTCGTCTGCTGGAATAGAAGGTTAAATAATAAAGATTTTCACTGGATATTAGGGCATAAGAACAGTCTTTCAAGCAGGAGTATTAACTCCAGTGTTATTCCCATTATTTTAGGGTTTTATTCACTTATTTTGTCTGTTTTCCAGAAAAATCAATACTGCTTCTTAAAAAGAAAAAATAAAGGGATTCCCCCATTATTATTTCTAAGTCATCTGCACACTCACTGCTCATTTTCCCCATGTTCTGCTGCTTCTGTCACTCATTTATCACTTCTTTAGTACCTCTTTAAAAATCACAGTCTACTGCTCTTGGTCTACATCTTTAATACAGATTTGTAAGTTTTTAATGCAACTGCTGTCTTAAAGGATATGAATATTCATATACAGCCCTGGAATCTCAGGGAGATAAATGCAGTTTAGTAAAAATCAAATTTCAACCTTGCTGTAACCTCATCTATATGTTCGAGATATCTCTGAATAACTTAACCTGGCACCCCTGGATTAGTTGGGGAATTCTGTTATCATATAAAAGCTCCAGCTGAGATCACTATGTGATGCCATCATACGATTTATGACCTGCTTTTGATTTGTGTACCTGTTTTATTACTAGGAAAGACTATTGCTAAGTGCTGAAAAAGCAAGACTGAAAAAGGTAAGCTGGACTAGTGTTTGGTCAACTACTTATGTAGTTCCTACAGTTGCCACAGACAAAATGGTTAATTTGCATTTCACTATTAAGAACATTCAGAACTAATAGTTGAAATATCTAGTTGTCTTACTTGATTACTGAGTTATTGAATATTATAAAATAATCACAGAACTGAAACATGACCAAGCTGCATGGGAAGATGTGTGACACGAGATAACAACAGCTTGCGGTTTAAGCAAGCCTCGAGCTTGCCAACATAAAATGAACATACTCTTAGTAAGAGTTGTTACATGAAATATCTGTGGTTTGTGCTTTGAATAAAAACAAGACTGTAATTGAGCTTGGTAGGCCATAGCAAGTTTACAGAACTATGTAAAATGTAGATAGCAATGATATAATAAATCAGCTCTTAAGATAATCTAAGGAGGATGTGAAGGTCCTTGAATGCATCCAGAGGAGGGCAACAAAGCTGGTGAAAGGGCTGGAAGGCATGTCCTGTGAGGAATGGCTGAGGACCTTGGGTTTGTCTAGTTTGGAGAAAAGGAGGCCAAGGGGTGATCTCATTGCTCTCTACAGCTTCCTGAGGAGTGGAAGCAGAGAGGGAGGTGCTGAGCACTTCTCCCCGGTATTCAGTGACAGGATGTGTGGGAATGGTTCAAAGCTGCGTCTGGGGAGGTTCAGACTTGACAGTAGGAAGCATTTCTTTACTTATGGGGTGGTCAATCACTGGAACAGGTTTCCCTAGAGAAATAGTTAATGCCCCAAGCCTGTCAGTGTTTAAGAGGCATTTGGCCAATGCCCTTAATAACGTGCTTTAACTTAGCCCTGAATCAGTCAGGCAATTGGACTAGACGATCGTTATAGGTCCTTTCCAGCTGTAATAGTCCTATTCTATTCTATTATATTCTATTCTATAAAATATCTTGTGCCATAGTTCTGGTCTGTTGGGGATTTTTTTGTGGGAGGTGGAGGAGTCTTTTCAGATGCTTTGATGATTCCAGAAAAATTGCATCTGAAAAGAGTAAGAGGGCAATGCAGGATGCAGGTTTTAGAACCTGGTAAATAAATGTTAAGGAAAAAAAGGAATTAATTTTAAATTATCATCATTAACAAAATTTATTTAACAAATAGCAAGAAATGGAGTTGTAAACGTTTATGAAAAATTACATGACACACAGACTTGTCTGTTTTGTATTGGAAGACATTGAATTATTGCAAAATTCTGAAGTGATGGAACAAAATTAATATGCAAAGAAGGTGTCTTCAGTGTTATATATTTTGAAAATTGGATAGTACGAAGAACGTTATATACATTACAAAGAACTATGTTGAAATAATAAAGACTTGTTTTGCTTTCTAAAGGTATGGGGATATTTGATTTCTTAACCAAACCAGATTTTAAATCAAGGGAGTTTTTCATGTCTTCATAGTTCCATTAAGTCCGATTCGTTCTAGGTGAATTTTTCTTCTGAGAGAGTGTTGCTCCAATAAATTGAGACAGATGGAGACAATAAACCTAACACACATTCACAGGAAAATAAAAATATTGTTTTCAATCTGGAATGTTTTGTACTGCGAAAAGTTTTCTTCTGTTCCCTTATCTGAAACCTATGTCATTAATTACATAATCTTCAATATGTCAGAACAGTTTCAGGGCATTTTAAAATTAACTTTCTGATTATATTTACAGACTTTAAGATATTCTGTAAATATGATCCTCCTAAGTAGGCAGTTTTCATACAAATTTACAGCTTCCAATGCGATACATCGAAAAGCTTGAGCTGAAATAGGATATATTTTCAAATATGAACTGGAAAAAAATGAAGTGTATTATAAGCAGTAATTAAATTTATAGAGAAGAGAAATATTCAGTTTTCTATAATTATTCTTCTTTAGCCTGTTTTTTTGGTTGCTAACATTTCTAACCTTTTCAACAAAAGCTTTTACAACCAAAACTAAAAATTGACATTTCATTGACAGTTCTTAGCAGCAAGTTGTGGTTCCATTTACTTCTAAATGAGGTGAAAACAATCGTTAAGTATAACATTTTTTGCTAAAATTTTGCTTATACCAAAACAAAAGCTAGATCTGCTCCTAAAAATACAGAGGATAATATTATTATTGTCACTTACAGTTCTAGGTAATTTTAACCATAACCAAGTTTGATTTACCATCTGAAAAAAATATTAAGTACAAAGAATTTTATAAAATACTTCTTGAAAATGGACTGAAAAATAGATTATTACATTTCTGAATTTTTGTTCGGGCATGTTTGTACATAACAGTTTTTAGAGATCTGGAGAATATTTCTATTCATTTATTTTTCAACAAAATCACTGAAGTTAGGGTTACACATACTGTTTTTCAGATTGAATTTTGCTTTCAAGAGAGTTTCATCATGTTTATTTTCACTCAAAGACCATATTCCAAAATACTGTTAGAAAGACTACAAATATTTTAGTATCAAATAAAAAGGAAATAATTTTAAAAAGTCAACTACAAACTTCTCCTTAAGAGAATTCCTGGTTTACGCTACAATCCTTGCTGACCTGAAGGAGCTGGAACAGGCTGCCCAGGGATGTGGTTAATTCACCATCCCTGGAGGTATTTAAAAGATGTATGGATGTGGCACTTAGGAACATGGTTTAGTGACGAATTCACAGTGTTAGGTTTAGGTTGGACTCAATGATCTTAAAGGTCTTTTCCAACCTAAATCGTTCTATAATTCCATGAGTCTGTGATTCCTGATAGTTGTATGAACAACAGATAATGATTAGCAAAGAGTTTGCTAATTACTTTCTCTGAGAAAAAGAGGATATCAGAACTTGTCCATGAAGGTACATGTGTATGTGCAAACATAGAGATTGCCAGGAATCAGAACTGAGAAACACAAAATGTAATTTATGGAATATTTTAAGTGAATATTCCCTATGTGGTTTGCTGACCCAAATGGATTAGATTGCTCAGGAAACTAAAGCCATCCTTAGAACAAAATGGTACATGAAAACAGCCTTTAAGTAACTCCAGTATTCCCAGTTGTTGGGAACACTTAATAATTATTTTGTTTTCATTTTTTGAGAATAATATTGACCCATGGAAAAAAAGAAGTGAAAATAGACTAATAAAAACAGGGAAGAAAGAAGGAACCATCTGACTCTCCTGTAGCATGTAATGCTATGATAACATTTGAAAGAAAACTTGGAAAAAAGTTCCATAAAACAATCAAATTTCATTAGTGTTATCTTCACAAATGTTGAGGATTTCAATCCTAGGCATTAAGTTTGATGCCTCCTGGCAAGTAAACAGCTGCTCCAGCTCCTGAATTTTAAAAAACTCTTGGCATCTTTTTGATTGATTAAAAAAGTTTAATTTGCAATATTAAATGCTAGAAAGAATTTGGAAACTGTAGCCAACCCAGTAACTCACTCTGAGGAATTTTCAAGTTTGGCTTGAATACTGTAACAAATGAGCAATACTTACACGAACACACGTGTATATATATTTACATGTCATTGCAATTGCACTACTTAGCTATGTCTGTTCAGATGAAGTTTATATCCCACATATTCTATTACAGTGATTTATTGCTGATTTCTTCTTCGATAACCACTTTTACTAATTCTAAATAACAGTCTCACTGGAGGTGTTCTGAGCCATAATACTGCAGGTGTTAATTCTTAATTTTGCCAATTAAAATTTTTAAAATTTTTAAACAAGTTAATCACAACCAAATTGCAACATGACATTAATATTTCTGTCTGTTTCTGATAAGATCACTGCTGTGTATCTTTAAAATCTACCACACTGAAGTGCCAATTCATTAATTAATACTTATCAATTAATGTAATTCATTAGTTTATTTAATATTATTACATAAACAAGGCTACAGTTCCATTTTTAATCAGCAACTTTATTTTAAAACCCCTTTAGTTCTAGCAGCTTTACTTTATAGTAATATTCAAAAGTTTAAACATCAGCTGATGTTTCCTAGATTTTCTGTGACCCTAAAATGCCTCCTCTGTGAGAGAATACAAACACATTGTCAATGTCACATATACTACAATTTGTCATAGAATTCATCTTTCTCCTGTGTATTTCAGGGAGAATGAAAAGTATAAAGTATTAATTAAAAAAAATGTACATTATGTTCTTAGATGATATTTCAGATTATAAGCATTTCAATAATTTCCAACAATTTTTGGATAAAGGCCCAGCACTTCTTTTGCTGTGATCAATGAAAAAGTAAACATTAATTTCAATAAGAGCATAATTAACCTAATATTTGTATTACCAGCAGAGAAAATGTTTCTCTATCAGCAGTTAGGACATGGTATCATCCAATATTTCTAAAGTCAACAATATTTTTACAAAATAATTTAGAACTGTCCTGTATTATTTCACAGTCCTATATGTTACAGTGTGTGTGATTGTCATCATCTTCCAATACTGTTCAAAAATGAGAAAAAGAGAAATTGAAGTTTCAGGTTTCATTAAAAAAGTAAAATTAGACATCTATCAAAACCTGAAACTCAAGCATTCACAGAACTTTACATAAAATTGACTGTTTCATAAATAACTAGATATTGAAAATGTGAACACAGACATAGTCTGATTTTCATTACCACACAAATTCTTACTAACTTTACATGTCAGAAGTTTGCTTTGTTGAATGCTTTGCCACGTGTGTTGTGTAACATATTTCTTCATGTGTTATTAATTTCAAGAGCTATCAAGACATTACGGGTCCCAGTGACTGACATACTACATGACTGCTTTCTATTCTCATTAAAAATATATATTTCAATTGCAAATAAGAAATAATAAAAACAAGATGATTGAAAACTTTTTAATTCTCGAATTGTTTTATATTTCCTGAAGGAATATGCTTATATATACTTGGAAAAACAGATTTAAATAAATAAAACATGTAATTCAGACTTAAAATGTAATGGAAGGTAACATCACGATTACCCTGTAATTCTTGGCATTAAACTCTCTTCAGAAAACCGTGGGGATCGTTACAGATACAATAACTGTAGGATGTGCCTTGTTAAGTAGTAAGCTTAATTGGCTCTGAGCAAGGGAGAACCTGGAGGGATATGAAGATGAAAACATATGAAGGATACTTCTTGAAAATGGTCTCTTAGAGTTCTCAGCCAGGTACAGAAGGAAAGGGTTGTTTCTTTATGCTCTTGTCTCAATAAGATACTTGTCTCTAAGGCCCCTGTTTCCTATGGCTTCTTTATATTCTTTCTCTGATGATAGTGTAAATGCATGAGGTTTCTTTGAGGGTATTTATAACTCAGACATCATAATTTTGAATCACAGAATATCTCAAGTTGGAAGGGACCTATAAGGATCATAGACCCAACTCCCTGATCCTCACAGGACTACCTAACGCTAAACCATATGACTAAGAGTGCTGTCCAGATGCTCCTTGAACTCTGACAGGCTTGATGCCATGACCACTTCCCTGGGGAGTCTGTTCAAGTAGTTTTAGGTGATGAAAAAAACTCGTATGCCCTAACAGAATGTAATTTTAAGTCCAGACTACTAATTTCCTATTTCCTTAAATATAAGTTCTCCTTCCAGGAACTGCATTTTCCTTGTTACAACTTTGTCTGTCAAATTTAACAAACCTCTTAGCTATGTCTACAGTTACAATGAGGTCACATCTCAGCGTTCCCTTAAGTTATCTCTGTAAATAAAGATTTCTAAGTGCTTCGTAGTAAAGATGATGTTCAAGGATCTTAACTATTCTGGGATTTCCTCTCAACTTTTCTCAGTTTTCCACTGTCCAGAAGCACTTTTAAGAAAACATTCTCATCCCTCAACTATGACCTATGTTTTGACTCTCATACATTTGAAGCGTTACTGTATATTTGGCTCTGTGTATGCAGAAACAGTAAGGATGATAAGCCCAAGTGAATGAATGGGTCTGAGAAAAGTTTTTAACATTTCCTAACAACTTCCAGTAGCCTTAATTCAGAATAAAAGGAAGGTCAGGGTGTTGAACATTTTAGAAAATCTAGCTCCTTTCCTTTTAGATATTAAATGCTTATAGGATATCAATAGTCTTACAGCTACATCAAGTGCAAAAGCTACTGTAAGAAGTTTTGTCATGTACTCTTACAAATCTTTCAGGAATTTAAGAGATTTCCCTGACTTATGCTGCTTTAAGTCTCTGGATAAAATATCAAATAAAATGGGAAGATACAGTTTATGAAAGATTGAGGAGGGCTATAAAATTTGATTTGCTGTAAATAATTGCAGCACTGTGAAATCTCTTTTTGCAGTTCCAGGTTTTGGTTATAACTATGCATGCAATGAATACAGAACAGGATTATTTTACACAGACAGCAAGTTTGCTAACTGATTCTACATGAGTACCAGTGATTTGTGTATATTCCGAGATGTAGCAAACATTTCACCTGAATGTGTTGAAATGAAGTAATAATAAAGTTGGGGTGAAACTGAAAATAATGTCATATTAAGTTCTGTGAAAGCTTGTAATTATTAATCAATTGCAGAGTTTCTTAGTTCTGTAAATTCTCAACTGTTTTTTATGTTACATGTATTTGCAAGACTTTATACATTGTAAATTTTTGACTACCTAAGATACTATAATCCTTGTATATTTTTCCAAAAAAAGGACTTTATAAATAAATTAAAAAAAAGTCTAAAGATTGTATTTGATCTTCTAGACAGTGTTCAAATACTGAAAATTACAAAATTATTGTAAAAAATCAGAAATAATGTCCTGCTTTTGGACAATACCTACCATATTTTTACACATTGTGCCACTTTTTACAAGTTAACACTGATGGACTCTTTGTCCTGTTACTTGTGACTCACTTGTTCTACTTCCAAAAGAAAAAAAAAGAAAATGTTACCATTCTCCTCTTCATTTATCCACTAAAAAGATAAAATCAGGAATTAAAAATGCAAAGAATATGAACAACAATGTAAAAAAACGCAACAACTTAAACACACTAGAAACTGAAAATTCTGGATGAACTGCTAAAAAAATGACTACTAGCTACACTGCCTTCTGTGGCCTTAATATCCGATGTGATTTATGCCTTACAGGAGTGTTTTGAATTGTCAGGGATCACACAGGGGAACATATACATAATAAAAATGGAGTAGAGGACATCAGTGAATGTGTGATAAGATTAGAGTAGTGGGAAAAGAAAAGCACTAGCAATGTGAAAAAGGACTTTTAAATCCCTTAGGGGTGGTATACAAAAAATGCAGACGTGAAAAATGTGCTGCAGCATCCAAATATACACTCTATATATCTCTCAGTGTATGTACATATATGTACAATATGTATAGCAACAATACAAACTGTAGTATCAAAAAAAGAAAATCTGTACTAAAATTCTCCTGTGTATGAATTCTGTTTTCCCCTTTCCTTAATCTTGTGGAAGCTGAGGGAAGTGAAGAGTGACTTTCATTCTTAGAACATAGGTCCTCTTGGCAAATTTCTTAGTAATACAAAATATTGCCATGCTCCAAGCAGAAATTTTTAATATAGTATTTAAAATGCTTATTCAAACAATACTGGTGCTCACTAAAACTGCCAACTCAACCAGCACTGGAAGAAGTATCTAAAACAATATTAGTACTGATGGAGAAATATTATCATATACACATTGTAGACCCTTAATGAAATGTATGACTGCAGAAATTTAGATTTGTCAGACAAAACAGAGCTTCACGTATAAAATTCTATTAGGAGTGTAATACAGATTTTTCATTCTTATTCAAGGATTTGTGACTGGAAAACAATGAATAGTCTCAATTAGATTCAGAAGTATATATACTTTTTCCATTTATAACAGACATATTTTGCCTCAATATTGCTTGTTATTTGAAAGGAAGCAGTATATATATCAAAGAAACACACTTCAAATCTGCAGGGAAAAAATCTGTCTAAACAGGAATAAATTACGAATCTGAAACAATTTACAATTAAATTCACATCAACAGTGAAGTGCATCTACACCAATGCATGCAGCATGGGCAACAAACAAGAAGAGCTAGAAGCCATGGTGCAGCAGGAAGGCTACGACATAGTTGCCATCACGGAAACCTCGTGGGACTAGTCTCACAACTGGAGTGCTGCAATGAATGGCTA
>NW_009607739.1:0-3956 GCF_000690535.1 Cariama cristata
AGCTCCTTACAAATCAATTTTAATGTAATCTGAAAAGTTCCGATTTTGGTACAGTTATTACTTTCAGTTTGATTTCATTTCTGCTTTTAAAATACAGCTTTCTAGAGACCTTACATTAACTTCACAGATTACAGCTGACATTGAACAGAGGTGTAAGGTATAAACCAAATATAAGAGACCATCCATTTCCATGCATGATTAAATGCTGACTCAAGGTACTGCAGTATTTTTGATCCCCAAAGTTTAATAACATTCAGGACAGGCAATAAGGAGTCGCAGACAAATTAAAATTTATTGAGACAGACAAAAATGCAACTATTTCAGACTACAGTTAAGCATTTACAGTTAACCAAAGATAGCAAAATGCTCACATTCCACTTAACTCCTTATGGAAAAAGCATTCAGAATTTACTATGCAATTCTACTTACTATGATAGTCTACATCCATCTACAGTAGGGACATCAAACTGAAACACGTAATATTTTGGATCTCTCCTTACAGATCTACACGTTTAACAGTAAAGGACGTCAACAGCATTGAGAAAAAGTATAAAAAGACCAAAACCCACCTACTGTAGAAAGGGCTTTTTGATGTATAGTAACTGTACAAAGCAGTCTATGTGTTAAAGGAACTTGAGTGGCATACAGAAGGGACTGCAATAAAAGCCAACAAATGTAGGAAGCTAAGCTCGAGCGATCTGGTGGTCTGTACCAAGTGGTGACCTTAGATCTATGTCATTTGCTGCTTGGGGAAAAATGCTACAAAACTCCTAATATCAAAATATTCCCATGCTAGAAATGTACACGGAGACTTAACAGACCAGGCTGGAGAGGCAAAGAGAAGCATTCACTAACAAACAGTGTGGTTTTAAATATAAACTTTACATTTTCAATATAAACTGTAGAATAAATATTAAATAAAGACTTCAAATGGCTTAAAATAATAGTACAGAATAGCTTAAAAAAAAAGGCAAAGAAAAGGAAAAGGATTCTTTGTGTTCACAGCAAAGGCCAGTAATGACCCAAAAAACCCAACTGTGCTGAAATCTGAACTCAAGGAGATTTTGATTTAACCACAGTAGTTAAAAGGACACCTTGAAACATAAAGCAATGCCTAACAGTATTTCATAGACTCTAATAGGAAAAGAAAATGAGATTAAAAATTGGTTTGTGTCACTAAAAGAATGGGACAACTCTGATTCCCTTTTTCACAATGAGAAAATGTTTGGAAGGTCAGCCGATGCAGATGGGAAGTCCTGCTTCGCAAAAAAAAAGAAAAAGAAAAAGAAAAGAATTAAATTAAGCTGGAAGCAAATTAAATCCTTTACAAAGCATGAAGAATGGAAGGGCTTGATCTAGAAGAGCACTGGTTCTTGGTAGAATTGCTGATTTCTTTTAAAGAAATAAGACACTTAATGCCTCTTCCCAAATTGGACACACACGTATGAATGTATATACACAGGCACACATATATACATAAACATATGTATATATAGGCTGCAGATTCCCCCAATCACTGGAGGATGCCAGGGGATCACAAAAGAGCTTTGCTAAATAGCTTTGTAATAGTTGGGAACTTGCTCTTAAATCAATCCATAATCTGAGCTGCCTTTCCAAGCACGACAGCGTCTGCCCTGCTCCCGGCCAGGCAGTGACACCTCGTGACTCCACACCGCTCGCCTTAAATGCTCTTGTAGTTGTACCCAACTGAACTAGTCGATAAAACAGCTTCTTTTTTTTTTTTTCCCCCAGATTCAGAAGAACATTTGAACAACTGAAGCAGGTGATCGAACGCTCACTGGGCTAGGGGTGTCTTCCTGAATCCAGGCCAGTGATCTTTAAAAAACGGAGCTGTGTGTGCGTGACTTTGTTGCTGCATGAAGGGAAATGTGGTCCCAGAGGTCAGCCGAACCAGCCAAGGCATCTGCCCTCTTGCCTGGCCGTGCTGGGCACAGAGCTGTTGGACAGGGACCCACAGCACGTTTGAATTGGTGAGTCTAAGAGACAGTAATTGTTTTATAGTTTAAGAGAAAGAGAGAAAAATCTGCCAGCTCTGATTTGGAATAGTTGCCTGCGAGAGATTACAGCTAGGAGAGGATCAACTGTGTTGCGAAATGGATGGTGGCAGCATGTCTGCTCATGTCAACTGAAGGATGTCCACATTCGCTTTGCAAGCCTTATTTAACAGCTTTTATTTAACCATCTTGCATGTTTGCACGTGACACAGAAGGGTTGCAACCTGGGACCCTGGAGCTGCTTGCAAGGGCTTGGTTAGACAGGCTTTACCCTGGTGAGGGGCTGGGCAGGAGAAGGGATTTACTACGTGGCCTTTGAAGTAAGGCATAGTTCTAGGATAAGTCATTGCAAAGGGACACAGAACTGCAGAAAAACTGGGTTGTGTGTGGAGAATGAGTCCAGTCAGGAGGACAAGTGTAACACTTCTGATGGTGGACAGCAGGTTTATGTCAGAGTGAAATGGTAACTCTGTGCCTTAGGCAAGTCCTGCACAGGACAGCAGAGCTAGACCCAGAGAGTATGGGTTTAATTAATAAAATACCAAAAGGAAACCAGCCACGATGTCTGAGAAGCAAGTTACTGATGGTGTTCTATTGCTTCGCACAAAATCACACTATTTAGGGAAACAGAAATGCTGGTGGTATCTGTTCCTCTTGCAAGTCAGCATCATTTTCTATGAAAGGCAAGTAGAAAAAGCATGTGCGTGTGTGTGCTGTGCAGCTCATGGACAACGATTTTAAAATAAATTTTCAAAAGCTATAGGAAAACCAAAAGGATTTGAGGCAGGGCAGATTGCAGGTCTTTTGCAAATGACTGTGATGGCAGATTTTTGGGAGGATGCAGGGGCGTGAAACAACATACACCAAATTCATCACGATTTTACACATCCTTCTGCATTAATAACAATTATGCAGGCTTGCTCTTTGTTCTCAGGTCATTGATCTAGATTAAATAGGAAATGAAAGAGGAGAAAACAAGTGAGCCCCTGCAACCCATGGTATCTGAAAGGAGTTCCTCTTCTGAATTCCTCTTCTTATCATGTCTGGAAGCAGAGGTCCTGCACAGAGTCAGAGAGGGGCTATAGAGCCCTGCCAGGCTCTGCAGTGGGTACTGACTTTGGAGAGGGCTGAGGACCCCAGCCTGTGGGCCACTGTCCCTAAAAAATTGACTTCTGCCAACCAGCATGGTATTTTCCTGCTTTTGAGTGAATATGTAACCAGCCATGTTCTGATGCCATACTGTCTCCACCTCTATATCCAACACTAAAGCAGAGGGGAAAAAACCCCAACCGATCTGATTAGTTTTCCAGGTGATAAGCACACTTTTCATTCTGCAAAATAACTCACAGGCACTGCTAAAACACTTATATCTGCATGTTAATACAAGAGTGGGGTTAAGGTACCTCCTACTGTTTCTGAAAACAGCAAAAATGATAAAAGGTCACCACAGTACATTACTGCATCACAGAACTGCAATGGGAAAGGACCCAGCAGAAAATTTAATGTCACCACGCTGTGATACAGTCGAAGACCTATGAATATATGGGAGATGGTGAGGGAATCACAGATTGTATTTTAATACTATTCTCTTTTATGTGTGTGTATTATGAGTGTGGAGCTTGTTGCACTGAGCAAAGGGGTTATGCTTTTGAAACATGACTACCTGAAGTTGCTTTTTTAAACAGACCAAATAAATATGAACTATTTAAAGTAAAGAAATGACAGCTTATTACTTGTGATGGTTAGTGTCTTTGACAGCTTTATAACTTTGGAATGAGGGATTGCTAAGAGTAAATGAAACGGGCAGATCCATAGTGTGTGAGCAGGAAGCAGAGGCTGCCTGTGCGATGGTAGTGCAACGCTTAGGGCAAACGAGTGCAGATGGAAGCTGAGGAACAGCTATGGAGGTGGTTAAGGTGCTACAAATTCACAAAACACTCT
>NW_009607739.1:3987-11633 GCF_000690535.1 Cariama cristata
ACACTTTCAAAGGCAGATAGACTCTAGGGATCTTCTAGACGCCTATAGGGCTTGGCCCATGATAGCTGCAGGTTCTCAGCATCTCTTAAGATGAAGGCCATGTTCCTTAACCAAATAGCGTCAGTGAGCTGTTCGACGCTCTGGTGAGAGCTCTGCCGTCAGTGTGGGCTGGATTAAGCCTGTTGGACTCCTTCTCAGAGAATGTAAGGAAGAGAAAATCCTGCCAGTGGGTGTCTTTCTGGATTAAACCCCTGCTGCTGGGCAGCCAGAAGTCACCATCCAAAGAGACTTACTCTTTACTGGAACGTAACAAATATAGACTGGAAAATGAGGCACCTACTTTTCCTTCTTCATGAAAGAAAAATAACTGTTTCTGATATGATCCAGGCAACAATTTATGACACAAATTCTCTAACATGTCAAGGGGCTTCTAAGCCTTATATTGGTTTGTTGAGCCCCTTCTGTGATTCTTCTTTCACAGGATATATTTTATAAGCTGTGCAAGTGAGGATTAAGACATGAAATGTTTTTGAAACAAAACTCATTGCCCCTGTGGATAGAACAAAAATCCCCCAAACCAACTGAACAAAAGCTGTATTCCAAACAGTCCTTGCTGGAAAAAAACAGTTGTCTTCCAAATTAAATAGACTATACAAAATTAAACTCAGTAGAGAGGGAATATTTGTGCCAGGTACTCTCAGATACAATTGCAGAGATATGATGTGACTTGCAATATTGTGCAAAACGTGAGTCCTCATTATGATGGGCACTACCATATATAACCAATTTCATCATCCTTATCATCATCTTCATCTTCATCATCTTCATTAGCTGCTCTTACATGAATCTTCAGCTTCCCTTCTTTGTCTTTTTTTGCTGCTTCAGGTTCCTCTTCCAAATCATCCAACAATACGACAGATCCACCACTGCCAAAATCCCCTGAGGTTTCTTGCTCTTCTTCTGAAACAGGTGAGCAGGAAAGGTCATTCCCTCACATGACATAAATCCCTTGTTCATCACTACCCTTGTCATTCAAGCCACTGTCATTTGCAATGTTACTTTTTAAATTCATTGGTTCAGCTATTCATGTAACAACCTCTAAATTTCAATTTTCATCCTGAACTGGGATAGAGATGTATCAATTCACTCTGAAAAATTGACTTGTATAAAAAACTATGCATCGCCCTCCTCCTGGAGACTCGGCTGGAGAGTCTCAGTTCACATGCATGCAGGCCAGAAAATCATTACTCATTTGTAAATACTTTCATCCCATCCCAACTCTGTAAACGCTAAAAATATTCCACAAATTGATTTTATTTCAGTGCATAAACCATGCTCTGCAAATGTAGCTATTGAGCCTAAAATCTGTGATGTGATTCTGGGCATCTCAGACCTAATAGGTCTCTGCTTTTTCTGTTCCTTCTCGAAGAAGAAAGCTGTATCCACAACCATCACTGAAGCTCTCTGAAGGAATACAGCTGAAATCTTGCTTCCCTAGGTACAACAGCTAATAGGTGATTTCACATATCTACATAATACTGTCCTGTGAGCGCTTTTGTTGGGTTTGGTGGTTAATTTACAAAATTTTACACATTTAGGCCTTCCTTTGTCTGGAAAGACATTATTCATGAAGTCCCAGTAACTGTGTGTTCCAGATTATACAGAACAATATATTTAATAACCATGCACAGCAATCCCATAGCCTTAATTTTAATATCAGTTACTCCATTTTCCAGGCTAGTAGCAAAAATATCTTCTTATCAGTGGTTATTGCCTGTTAACTTCTGCTGCACCCCCCGAGTCCTAAGGACCAACATGTATGGAAGGGCCCCATTTGAGTTCTGAATAGGAAAATACAGGAGCACTTTGAACACTGGTAGGCATGTTTCCCTGTTGTCGCTTTTGTTATCGTAGTCCATCGTACAGCAATGGCAAGGCTTACAACAGTGTTAATTCCTTTGTTGTCTGAGGAAAGCACATCATTACTCACCGCAACTAACTGTCCCTTGCTTTCTGGAGCCGGCTATCTCATTCCCGTACTTGTCAACGCACCAGCACTGCCCTGTGCTGCCATGGCATTGAGTGGCTTTGTAATAACCCTCTTCATTGCACCGTGGGATGAAAGCACCTGCATAAAATATGATGTATAATCAGTAATGCAAGCTTCTGCAAAAGCAAGCAGGTATATTGAGTATTATGAACATGTCACTTATTTACATGAAGATCATTACAACGTTGGCAAGAAAATACATGTGATCATCTGGTGCCTAAAAGGGAGCAAAAATTATATATGTTTAACTATTTTCAGCCACCCTGGTCACTGCACAGTGTATAAATATTTGTGCATATATAGTGCATGGAGGGTGATGGCATACGGTACTAGAGAGAGATAGGTTCAGTTTGTCCCTGAACGATTAATATTCCCACAGAGCCCCTTTCAGATTGAACTCCTGGCTTTAAACTTTTCTTCCCAACTGGATTATTACCCCAACTTCATTAATTCTGCATTTCCCTTCCATTTGCACTCCTTTAGTGTTTATCATATAAGTCTTTCCACAGCACTGTAATCATCCCTGGAAGGTATCTGCCATCTGCTTGCTATTCATACTGATCTCAAGCACAACTTCCGACTTACTGAGAGTTCCCATGTATAAAAGGAGAAGTAATGCCTAAGTTTTACAAAGAAGGACAACAGGATTTGAAGCCAATAAGTCTTTGGATTTGAAGCCCAAGACTTGCCTCACAATAAAACCACTACAGTTCAGCCTTGTAGAGTGTGGTTCATTCTGGCTTCTGCAGAGAGGGAAGCTCTCAGGAGAAACCCATTTTATTGTTCCCACCATTTTCAGTAGATACAGCAAATGTACTTCAACATGAAAAGCCCTCTTGTCCTTCAGGATGAGTTAGCTTTATTCCCAGGGGAGGTCAGTACAGTCATTTTCCCTTCTTTGCCAATTGCTTCAATTTGAAACATGGCAGAAAACCACCCTTGCCCCCCAAATTTCTTGTCTCAAATGATTTCTGAGAAAGTATTTTTCTCCTTTGTCAGAGATACCAATGATTTACTGGTCATGCAGTAAGTTTTTTAACTAGTTCCATGTGTGTAGCATCTCTTCAGACAGTTCATGTGTCAAAGGGGCTATTTCCACTACACTTCTCATAGAAAAAATGAATGAGAAGGTGCTGTCCAAATGTCATGAAATTTCCTAGATAAAAGGCACAAAAGTGGAAGTCAGTCAATCTCATACACACACACTCACTCATCTATATAAAGTGCATCCTTGAATTTCCAAACTCATCGCACTGCAGGTCTTGTCTAATGTTTGAGTGCTGCTAAGGTAGGCCTGGAAGATGAGAACAGAAACCTTTGAACATCTGCAGAAATCTTTGTACATCGGATCAGTTTTGGAGACCACTTCACATCCATTAGTGAGAGTATTTTAAATAACTTCAAGGCACGATCTCATAGCAGGTTTGCTTATAGGTATCACCATTATGTTCATGTACAAATGTAAGCATACTGATGACTAGCAAAGACTCATTTTCACTATTTCTAAAAAATGGTTCTAATAACCACATATATGTATTCGCCTTTTGCAAGTTAATGCTCACTGTTCAATCCTTTGTTTCAATATTGATTAAGCTCTTTTTCATATTTATGCTCATGTCCTCTCTCTGTTAAGCGCTCCAGATGTTTATCAGATTATACACAACCTTGGGAAAAGTGCTCAGGTGCTGATTTTGAGCTGGTGTAAATCAGCATAGCTGTACTCGTGTCACTAGCACTCCCCTGCTATAGCAGATCAGCATCTGGCTCCAGGGAAGAATCAAAGGGGGAACCTCAGTGGCATTACGGGGTGAGGAGAGAACAGCCTCTGCATTTTAAACTGTCTCATGCTTTCTCTTTTCCTCGGGCAATGCAATCTTTCCCTTCTTTGAAGCAGGTCTTTTTGCATAGTTTCACTGTGTTTCTTGTAAGGTATTAAAATGTTCCACACTGCCTGTAAAAGCCATAGATTTAAAAATAAATTATGGCCCAGGCTCACTGCCAACATAACTGTGTGTGGAAAGGATTCACACTTTGGGTCACAGTGAAGAGTAGAAGGTACTTTTCCTCCTGCATGGGAAATTTGTGCCAATTTGTATGTAACACTGGAGCTTTAAATATTTAGCTATGCATACTAATGTCACAGTTTTTGGCAACCAGCAGAGGGTTACAGCAGGTCCTCTCCAATGTGTCAGGTGCAGGTGATAATCTGGTGAGGCCAGAGAGTCACTGGGAGCAAATGTACAGCATGATGACTTGTCCTGTAAATCCGACACAAATCCACCCCTGTGTTCCTTAGAAATAAGCTCTGGCTACAAGCTCTGCTATCCTGGACCATGGTATCCAGGCAGCCCATTTAGTGATAATATTTCACCCCAGAATTTGGTTTGGCAGCAGAGAACTTCTGCAGACTTTGGAAGGAGAAAGGAGTTGTCCTCTCCAGAGGTTCTTGCACAGACAGTGCTTCCCCACAAGTGTGGAGAGGACCGCTGGTGAACCAGCTTTAGTATTAAGCATTATGAAATGTTAGTTGCTCCCCACTGAACTGCCTCAGGCTAGTGAATCCTGCTTCCCCCATTTCTCTTTGTCCCATGGAGTAATTAATTATTCCATGCAAACTTGAACAGCACTGTTGGATCTATATCCTCTTTAAGGATCCAGACCTATCTCTCTTTTTTTTTTTTTTCATCACTTCCTTATCTATGTAATCCTCCCTTTCCTCAGAGGACATGGAGAGAATAATTATATGCTAAAGATAGCGAAGCACACAGGTAAAAGCCTGACAGAATTAAGTGCTAGCCGGCACACAGCTCCTTGTATTAGCTATTATATTAGCTGAATTCACAGGGCTGATACAGAAGAAAACAGTGATGGGAGCAGAAATTTATTACCTAAGTGATGCGGGAGAAGCATTATCAGGCTGCACAGTTGTATGCTCTAAAAGTACACTCTCTGCAGTTAATTGTACTCTAGATAAATCTGGTAGGAAAAGATGAATAGTGCTGTTTACTTTTTAATTCAGTCCCTTGGGATGCTAGACTCTATTTGAAAGCCTCCAAATTCAACATATCTAATGGCAATGGCTTTGAAGTACTTTGCTGCAACTGTCTTGTGTTTTGAAAAATATATAGAGAACAAAATATCAAAAGTCATTGTTTCTTATCAATGGACCCAAGTTAACAGAAATCTTCTTCATGTGTACTGCCCAGACTGTAAATGCTGTGCTCTATATGTCAGGGACAGAGAAGGAAAGAGAATAATTAAAGGCTAGTTTCTCTGAAAATATTAATCTCCCTTTTCAATCTTTATTGTTGCTACAAGCGTCTTTTTTGTCACGTGTATGTTTTCCTTTCCGTTTGCATGATTTTTCAGTCAGTGAAGAGAAAAGACAATGTTTTCGGCTGTATAAATACCTATGAGATCAGACTAGAATCTCACGGACAGGTGCCATTATGCAGGCAGACTTTCAAGGTAGGTGAAACAAAGAGTTCTTCTCTATATTCGAATTTTCTAGCTTGTGGAACAACCTCTGCCTGACACTTCTTGATTTGTTGAGCTTAGCCACTTTCATCTTTTTTTTTAAATACAGATGACTAGAAGTTATTTGTGGTAAGGGACCATTCTTACTGCTTTTACTGTGTCGTTTTACTCCTGCTATTGTGATCAGATCCCAGTGACATGTGCTACAGCTGCCTGCATGTGATACTGCCTGCAATATAGCCATCATTTTTTCCACACACACTGGAACAAACCACTTATGTTTCAACCTAGATGACATTTATTACATATAGCAAATAACAGTAAAGCACAAAGTAAATATGGGATAGCCAAAGCTATCTATTAAGAACTGGGCTTCTTATTCTTTTAGGTGGCTTTGAAAATCATGACACCCATGAGCCAGAGAACACCATGACTTCCTCTGCCACAACATGCATTCGAACACAAATGTAAAATATTTACTGAATGGAGCACACATACAACTGAGCGATCAATCCTCCCTTTGCTCCCACAGCTACAAACAGCAGGAGTTGTGATTCTGAAACACCTTAATCTTTATGTGAACTTGCTATGAAAGGGTGATGGAACTAAACCACAGTCCCTGTGGTGTTTGGGAATGTTTATCCTTATTTTAAACTAATGAATCCAGGTTGGGATTGTTCATAAGGTACCTGAACCTTGAGTCCAAATGGCAGCGGCATCTGGGAAAGGCAGGGTTTGACCAAGATGAGCTTTGCAGAAGCTCTGTTTGCAGGGTCTGCTAATGAGTACCTAGAAACATCAGATTAAAATCTGAGAGCAACCTGAGCAGCAGACTGCAGTCTGAGAAGCATTGCAGCAGAGCTGACATGCATGCTCTGTGCTGCAGGTAGTGATGTTGTAAGAACCTGACACGGGTTCTCATGAAGAGCCTGACAGCCTGGGTCTGAGGTAAGCCAGACTCTTCAAGGGTGAAATGCAGTGCTTTCTGTAAACAGAGACTTTAATCTGTACTGGTATGCCTTGCATGATTTGGCTTTATGTACGTAAATGTGCTAGGACAGAAGTTTCAAGAAGATGCCACCACATAAATGCTAGGCTACATAATGCTGTGTGATTTTAGGATATGGAATTAATTACCTTAAATTTACTCAGTTCAACAACCTCATTTTTTTAACAATTAAATGGGAAAATGCCATATGGGGATTTATTTCACCTAATTTTAGATATCCATCAGAACAGTGTAAGTTATGAATCAACTCAGGCTCCCAACAGTCAATAGAGAGAGGGGTAGGCACTATCACATCTTACAGTACAGAGCATTCTGAAGGGCTACCTAAAATGAGATTATACGAATTCCTGTTTTCATATACATGGAATATACTGAAATATTTTTAAGGCTGATTAGGCAAACCTGAACCCCAAGGAATGCATGCATGGCACCATAACTGGAAGAAGACGTGAACCCATTGGCTATGTACTGTGGCACCTTCAGTCACCCTTCAAAAAAGGGAGGCTTGAGTATCAAGCAGCCTCCGTACTTATTCTGCCCTATGAGGTGATGAAGGCAGTATTAAGCTCTGGGTAGACAAGGCTTTGCTTTTCTGGAGAACTGTAAATTAGTTCTGAACCTGTTGCCATGCTGACACCTGTTCTGTGTGTTGCTATCTCATTATTTGTTTAATTTCATAGTGTCAGGCCTATACTCCGTGGTGCATATTCCCGACTCAAAACATTAGTCTCTAATTGAAAAACCATTACTGCATATAAAGTTACAATAATCACAGAAGCTTTAATTAGTTGAGTAAATGAATAGCAAGTAATCGAACTTACCCAACAGACTCTTCCCTCTACTTAGCTTTTGAATTCTATTCATTTCATTCTGGCAAGGAAGACCTAAAATATAATGTATGAGAATCAGTTTCCAGATGGTACGGGACAGACTCTGTAATGACTGGCTTCACTACTGACATGAAATGTAGACTACTGTACACCTGGGAATGAAAGAAGCCCATATGCTGGTACTGCACTGCAAAACAAATTTATGTCATTAGCTCCACTAATTAAAAAAAAAAAAAAAAAAAAAAAAAAACAACATCGGAGTAAAAAAGAGTGTTGGGGG
>NW_009607739.1:11664-19923 GCF_000690535.1 Cariama cristata
AGCAACACACTGTAGTTAAGAAGAGTGTTTGGGGGCCATTTTCATTGTTAAAGCATTTTTTGTGTCTTTTCACCAAGCTGACATGATGCCAGCTCTCTAATTTATGATTTGCTAATTGACTAATTTCTGCATTAATAAAAGAGTAAGTTCTTGAGCTTTCTATCAGCAATAGAGCTTTTTTTCTAGACTGTGTGCACTGGCACTTACTACTTCTTTGTTTTAATGATCAAAGGATATTAATATAGTTCATCGGTGACATTAAACATTGTTACACAATGCCCTTTCACATCAGTGCTGGAGAAAAGAGCTTTTAAACACAGCTGACTGCCAATTACCAAACTATCTCTAGAAGCAGGTGGATCAAACCTGAAACACAGGGAGACTCAAACAACTTCTCTTTTTATTGCAAATTGCACAACTTACCGCCCGGCTTCTGGAAGCAGTAGCACCATTCATTGTTCGAAAGCTTTCCGTCTTTGAAGGAGTCACAAGAGTTGAAGAGAGGCTTGACGCATGGCTCATACTTATCCAGATAAATGGCACTGATCTCCGAGGGATCCAGCAGCAGGTCATAGTTCATGTCAAGTTTGTTGAACATCCAGCCTAAGGAATCCTTACAGATTGGTAGTATGCTGGTGTCAAATCCTGTAAGAAGGTAGGCAAATATCCCCAATTGAGCCCCAGCACGCTCGGTGCACAGGAATCATTGCTAAGCTGAAGCCTTGCTAATTTTTTTTGGCTGGTTTCTGAACATTAACCTGACTTGCCTAAAGCAGAACAAAATTCTAAGACTGAACTGATTGTGTAAAGCTTAAAACCCAAGCACAGCAACAAACTCGAGCAATACTCACACTCATTAGGAGCTGTGGGGGAGGGAGGGCTGAGATTCACAGCTGATTACTGTAATTGAAAGTTATTTCTACTCAGATAATTCTCACCTTTTTTTTTTTTTTTATCCTCAGTCCAAGGGGGTTGGCCTTGTTCCAAGAAACTGAAATGCGATGAGAAAAGGCTGCATCCACCGTATTTTCAAACTAGACTGAGTCTGAATGTGATTTAAATCCTGTTTCCCAGAGCCATTTCTAAGTTCCCTGATCAAATTCTTTCCTACTGTGCTCTCACCTTCCACCTTTCATTATAGCTTTTCACTCTTCAAAGCCCTGCCTCCTGTGGCGGACAACAACATGCTTTGATCTGGATCGCAAGCTGTCTGGGGGAGGCAGGGGGAGAGAAGGGACAGAGCATCTCTTTTGCTTGCACCACTCTGAAGAACGGCACTGCTTCAGCTGGGAGCTCCAGAGAGCTGCACATGCTCTTGTATGCCACACCAGCACTACTCCTTCTTGCGGCCTCCAGGATTGTGCAGCAATACAGGATTCTGCTCTTCCAGCACTTTGGAAACCATCATCATCATTCATTTTAATAGCCCAGATCCTTAAAAGCCTGCAGCAGCAGCAGCAGCGGTTATCCCAGAAAAGACCAAGTCACGCATATAGATACCGACAATGTATATGAGATACACGTCTCCACAAAAACAGTGGCATTGCCTTCTTTCACAAACAAGACACGGCATTATAAATCCATACTGTCACTGTATTTTTCAATGCTTGGTACAAACATGGACTAATTTCCAAGTTATCTGTGATGTAAGAAAGTATACTTGTAATGCAGAGCTAATAAATCTGATAATAAGGATACTGGTTTCAACAAGGACTCAGACACATGCATACATAGGCTGGGGATTTACAGGCACAGATGTACAGGTTTCAGCTGTGTGCTATAACCTGCCCATGCACTATTCCTTCTGCTGTGGGCTATGTGGAGAAGCCCGATGGGCTTTTTCCCTTTGCTGCATCTTTCATTGAAAGAGGTCAAGCTTTGCCTTCTTTGCTGTACGTGTCAAGTCTCATTTCAGGATACTGCTTTGTTAAAGCGAAACCTAAGATGTTGCTGGAATCACACTGACAGTTTGTCCAAGCTCTGCCGCCTACCTGCTATTTTAAGTATTAATCCAAAGGAGGGCAGTGCTTTCTGCTGGAAGCTGTGCTTTTTGTATGCAACTGCAGTTGAAGGTTGTCAGTGACATGGAGGAACAATCAGAAGGGTTAACTAATGGGAAGGTTTATGTCATTCATAATACATGTTTCTCTAAGAAAGCAAGAAGGTAACACCATTTCTTCAGGGCTAGAGGCAGCTCAGGCAGGGACGAGAGAAATCACACTGAACATTTCATCACATTTTTGTGCTGTTATCTCCTCTAACATTATCTAATCGAGTTTGAGCACAGTGAAAAAGAAAAAGGCCATGTGAACAGATGTACGGAGGAAGCCTGCTTGCCTTGCTGAAGCAATTAGGACTATTGACTTCAATTATTTTATTCATCTGAAGAAGGCAAGCAGGATTTGGTCCCTCTACAATCTCTTGTTGAGCGAAAGGATTTAAGAATCCTTGACTTTGCCTTTACAAAACACCAAGGAGCAGGGCACGGAGTCCTGCCTTGTGCAGGTGTGTGCTGTGCCACATTCACCACCACGGAGCATGCTAAAAGTAGTCAAACAGGCAGGAGTGGATCATTCAACTGTATGGTGGAGCTGGGATCAGTACATGCTTCAGCAGTCCCAATTTAGCAGCTTCCAGGGGAAAACCAGCTGGGTTCTGTTGGCTGCTTTTTTCCTGCACAGATCCCCTCCCTGGTGATGCTCTTTATGCCCTTTATGCACTTAGTGCTGCCAAGGTGAATAACTACAAGGTCTGCTGTACAACCAGTTGAGATGGTATGTGTTGCTCAGCCCTGGTAGGTCTCTAAAGGCCACCTCCTAACTGGGAAGGATCAACGCAGGGAGGAGATCCTGACATGAACTTGCCCCTGACAGTGTCTGTGGATTATTTCTGAGTCTTGTTTTCCTCCGTGCTGGGAAGTCTTTATCTGTGTGTACAACATGCATTCAGGGATACAACAGCAGCGTGCCCTCAGTACTGATCTGTCTGAGCAGATCACAAGATAGTGACTGATGTGAATACGAAGCTGCTCTGTGACATACCATCAAGGCTTGGATGCAAGATACAAACATGAAAGGTCACTTATGAAGGCAGTTAATTACATTAGTTGAAGAGTTTTTGATCGTAATTTCTTATAAACAAGGGAGTTTTCACTGTTGTGAACAGAGTTCCAGATTAGGCTTATTAAGAGGCTGTATTATTAAGCAGTGCTGGATGATTAGACAGTGCAGTCTGGAAGTCTTTAGATATTACAGTGGTAGGTGCGACTGAAAGACCTTCACTAGATGGTTATTATCAGTGAAAAGGTTAATTCTCTAACTGTCCCGCAAGATGTGGTTGAAGGTGAATAGTAGTACTTACCTCCACTTCATACTGTCTCCTGGTAAAAGCTACCGCCTGTAAATCACCTTTTGCAACACTGCATTGCAGTCCAAAACCAGCAATCCTGGATGCTCTCGGCACCCAGCAAGAGGAATGAAAGCAGAGTGTGCCCTGAGTGTGCAACACAGCTCTGACTTACTGCGTAACCAGGGCAGCTGATGGAAAATGGTTCTCGGAGCTCACTTACCTTCACTGGGAGGTCACTGTGCTCCCATCAGCTTGGTGAGGTCAAGTGGTGTTGAATGAATTAACTCCTTTTTGGAGTCTTTTGATATACTTGCTTATAAATAGGATGCAATATTCTGGATGAAATAAACCACATACTGTAATTCTGAATGAATTAAGTCCTTGGTTAATAGGCTGGATTTCTAGCACAACAGACCCAGAATAACAGTAACCTCAGTGCAAACTTTTCTGCATCTTTCTGTGCACCAGCTCAGCACTGCCGTGCTTATGGTGAGAAGCAAGAGAATGGTGCAGGCTCCGTATCCCTCCTGCTCTTGGCTCCTTGGCAGAGGCTGCCAACACAGATGCCAATTAATGTCAGTTGTGGTGGTGGTTGCTCTCATTTAGACACCTGCTCACGAGGACCTGGACTGAGACCATCATGTTTCTCATTCTGACTGACAGCTGTTCACCATCCTAACAACTTTCATTCACTACAGATCTGGAAGGAAATCAAACCGGTGACCTACATGTAAAGTCTCATATCCCATTAATACGTAAAACGCTCCACCTCCTCTGAATTAAAATGGAATTAAATTTAGAAAAGTCTTTATGTGAAAATCCTAATTAAAAATAAACACACCTTCTGGCACATAAAATTATTTTCCTCCTTCAAGAGTTGACTTAGATGAGCCAGTTTTATTTTATGAAAATATACTACAGCTAAATTAACAGGGGAATAATTAACCTAATTTCCCCCATCACTTAAAATAAAGGAAGAAGGAGAAGAAATGTTCCTCAGAAAAAATCCTTTATATTGCATAGTTCTCTAGTAAAAGAAAAACAACTCCCATTCCAACCAAAGAGACTATTTGGATACAGTATGGGAATGTTATGAATTATCAAGAGGCTCAGGAATAATTTGAATCTGATCTTACCACCTAATTAATTATTTCCTTATGTCAAAGCATGTCCCTGAGTTGCTTATATTATTTATTGAGGAGATTTCAATTGCACAGAGTGTGCAGAAGACAAAGTTCCTGGCCTATGGTGCTTTGCTGGGATCTGGCAGATAGCTCATTGAATGAAGGTTTGAGATTTCAAACACAATGACTTGCTCTCCTCCTTTCCCTTTCAAGAGAGCTAAAAAAAAAAGAAGTGTACTTTTTTTCTTCACCTGGAGGTGAACTTAATACGCTCAAAAAGCTTATTTACACTCACAGTAACATCTTGAAAATTTACGGTAGCATAGAGAAATCTCTGCTGGAACACCTTCTCTAGACAGCTGATGTGTCCGAGGCATCATAGTCATCGCATTCCACCATCTGTTCCTTTTACTGTCACAGGGGCATATCCAAAATGGATTACTTTGAGGATGTGCATGCCTTTTAAGACTCTACAGGCATAACCTAACCAGTTCAGTTTAATGAAGTGATCAGCCTGGTGAGGAGGGCAACACATGCAGAGCAATAAAAAAAGGGCAATGTGTACATCAGAGCATATTTCCAGAGCCACGTGTGTCCTGTTTGCCAGGATTCACAAAAATTCTTTTTGTCAGCTTGGGTATGTGAACTTTGCTTTGAATTCTGAGCCCTGTTTAAGATGTCTTTCATTTTTACAAATGTTTGAAGTTAAGTTAGAGGAAGCCAAGTACTGCTGTCCTTACTCTGTGTGTATTTTCAGTGCTATCAGAGAGAACTGGAGCTGCAGAATTTGGCACATGCGGATTAATTCATGAATACTGTTGCAAACTCTTAAAAGAAAAGCAAACTCAAGTTTTGTGGCATTCAAAAACAATTTAGGCATCTTAACTCATAAAGTTTCTTTCTTTTTTTTTTTTTTTTTTTTTAACTGACATATAAGGAAATAAGAAAATGTGCCAAACTAAGTCAACAGTCTAAAAATGAACATTGTTGAGATCAAGTGTTTAAGATCATCAAGGCAGCCTTTCATACAAAAGCTGCCAGGAATCAAACCAAACTAAAAGAGATAACAGCTCCTCTGTGAATCAGAGCAAACACTACAGAATTACCAGGAATGTTTTTCTCACCGAAATTGCTTCAGGAAAAAAAAAAAGACCCAACACCTTTAGGAATTAATTTGGTCTTTGGCCTTTGATAAGGCCGTCACAAGCAGCTCACAGGTCATCTGCAAGAAAAACATCCTTTTGACAATCTGATAAAATGAGATTTCATGTGGTTCTGGGACTAAAGGACTTCAGACAAACTTTTAAGTCTCTGGTGTTGCCTGTCATGGGGTCTGAAATGAATTCCCACCTTGAAGCCATGATGAGCTGTACATCTGGTTGTCTTCTTGCACTATGGCTTGGCTTCCTCTGCATAATATCCTTTTTTGGAGTACCATTTAAGAAATAAGTAGGACATACGGTTTTAACGATACTGACTTTGCTGTGAATACTATGGAAAGTAAGTGACATATGAAAAAGATCATTTACACAGAAGATGGCTTGTTTCACCACATAGTTTTAAGACACAATTATTTGGTACTAATGAGGTTTGACTACAGTTTTGAGCAATATAGCCTGTGGTATATTCTATCTCTTTAGGAAGCGGCAATCTATTGTTACACAAACTCAGAAGTAGCACAAAGGAAGAGTGGCTGTGGAGACATGGACGACCAGTAAATGCCCATCCTGGTGTGCTGGGTCTGCTCTACTGCACCTTCAGCCTCTCCAGTCTCAAACTACAGGGAAACGAGGCACTGGAGTCAAAAGAGCTGTAAAAGGGAGCAGTTGACTGAACCCTTTAAATTCTGTGTGTGCGGACCCTGGCTTTAGACAGCTTGTACCAGAGAATCAGGGCAGTGAAGTGAAGGTGAGTCACACACCTACATAAAACTTGTGCATCCTACTTTGCAACCCAAGGCCCCACGTGTTTTGGGACATAGTATTTAAAAGGATTAATGAGTCCTTACAGAAAATAAATTCGCATCTGCTCTCTGATGAACGTGACCTCTTTTGATGCTGTTATCTGAATCTATCCACTCCCTAGTGGGTAAATGACATGAAAATCAGTCATGTTGGCTTAACCCACAGAGAATAAACGTCCTCTAAACTGTTCATTTTCTTCCTTTCTTAAAAAAAAAGCATCAAAGGAAGCAAAGATGGTGTTATTAAATACCTGGGACACAACAGATTCCAGCTTTCCACACCATTTAACTATTCCAGCTCTGTGGCTGCGATGTGGATGCTTTTATTATTCTTTCTTTTATATAAGGTGTTAGCAGGGAATTGCAAACTAAATCGAAATGAGCCTTTTCCAACATTGGCATAATTTACCTTATGCTTGTATGCCACGTTTTTGGCTCATGCCACTGACATTGGGTCAGAAAATGCTTGGATATAAACTGGGGGGTAAGCATACACTACGGTCCATCCCCAAGAAGTGATTTGGATGTAGCCACACTGATTTGGAGGGTCATGGAGTTTAACTGTACAGACATGAACTATGTCATGCTAGTTAACCTCAGGGCTTGAGTAAAGTCCCCGAGCAGTTTTATTTACTAGTATAGATGTGACCTCCATGGCCTTCAGACACAGTTATTTGCCTGATTAACTTGTAAAGGTCTCTCTGTGTCTGCCTGCCAGTTTTTAGCGCAGTTTGGGCCAGAGAGAGTACAGAACGACTGCAACTCCTTTAGAAAATGGTGCAGCTATTTATTTGCAGGATCAGGTCTCCTGCGTACCTGCTTACTTGCTGGCACCTCCTTGACATGACTTTGTGGCACTAACAGCTGTGTTCAGCTGAACGCTCTCTCAGGCTGGGAAGCTGCCTACAACACTCAATGTTAAAGAGGAAAGGTGTTTTCTTACTGCCTTGTGCCGTCTCCGAGCTTGTTGGTTTAATGACACGATTTGCGTCCTCGTGAAGAGCACCAAACCAGTCTTTTAGTCGCGAAGCGAGATTCCTCAGTTCTTTGTCTGTGCAAGCTAGAAAAAGAACAAAGCACCAGACTGAGTCAAGAACACTAGTGAAAAACCTTTTGCCAGATAGTCTATTGGAAAAATATTGCTTATGGTTGTAAAGTCCTTCTCGTTAAGAGCTCTGAAGTAAAAGTGAAGGTTAGGGAAAAGTATGCAAGTTAAAAAGAAAATTTAAATCATTATGAATGATAAGTTGTACTCAATACTTCCTCAGTAGCTGACATGATTTGTGATGGAAGAAGTGACACACAGAGCCACCCGCAGGTTCTCAATTAGAGCTATGTGACTATTTAACTTAATTGTTTTCACCTTTTAGGATTTCGGAGAAAACTATCAGTCAAACAGATGGGGAGGAGGGACATACTTGCCTAGACATACTACTCCAACAAGATGCTAGGAGTAATTTAGAACCCCATTTGGCTTAGTATAAGGCTATTATCACAGTAATAGGATATATATATACTTATTTATATACATAAAAAAGAAAATTGTTATGTTGCTCTAGTTCTACTGGAAATGAGACTTTGCCACCTCTGAAGGTTGTCAATTCTGTTTTGTTAGCTAGCTCAAACATCTCTTTTCTTATAAATTTTTATTGAGAAATATCTAATTTTTCCAGAAATTTCTGCCAAGAGATTAATGTTCAGCCGAAGAAAATACTTTTAAGGAAGAAAGCTGCATTAGTCACCAGTTTCTGTCAGAAAAAATATTCTTGTTTCTGTATCATGCTTAGTGCTTAAAATTCACATGCTCAGACAATTTTATTATTC
>NW_009607739.1:19965-27610 GCF_000690535.1 Cariama cristata
TACAGAGCAAGATTTTATGCCATAGAGGCAGACATCCTTCACAGGGCAAGCCACAATATGTCTTCTCCAATTCACTGCACATTATAATATTCCTCCTTCCACCTTATTGAAGAACAATTGCGTCCCACAACAGCTTGTCTTCCCAAGTTAAACTCACTGCTCCAATGACTGCAATGAACCTGCTGATATCTCATGGCTGTGGTATTTGTTTGTTGTCACAGGGGTTTTTGGGGTCAGAAATAACTCTGAAGTCAAAAAATAGGACGTTACAGATTTTCCTAAGTGCAATTTTTTTTAGCATTTGGAGTGGGGAGAGAAAAAGATTGATTTTCCTGTTTTTCTGTAATGCTGAAAGAGTTTGACAGATTTTCCTATTAAAGATAAAAATATGAAGACTAGTATCCCGCTAAGGTTGAGTCCAGGGAAGGAAAAATTGGGTCTTAAAGAAAAAACCCATAATTTTATGCAAAATAAATGGAAGACAATGACATATTAACTGTAAAGCAGTTTACATTACTGAAAAAGCTTATCACTTTATTTTCTTACTTAAATTAACATTACGTTTTACTCGTAAACTATCTTATCTTTGCAAGCTACGACAAAAATCATAAAGCAATAGTATTTTTGAGCCCACCATGACATCTTTTCTCTAAGGAACATCTCATGCCGCTGTTGTTTCTTGGCTGTTACTCGCAAACAAAGTCTTTTATCAGAGAAAAATCACAACAGAAGCAATAGAAGAACAAATTCCATCATCCTGCCTGTAACAAGGCCCCATCAGGAGATGTTGCCTGAAGGAGTGAGGGGGTAGGAAGAAAAGTAATTTTATAGGTAATAAGTATTCAGGAACGAACTAGCTCTAGTCAGGCACAAATGATTTCTTATTTTGTGAATTTAGATCCACAAAGAGAAAGACATTTCCATCATGCACTAATTGCAACAGCAGTTGGGCTCCTAAATACATGTTAGAAGTGATGGAAATATTTCTTTTACATGGGATGGGAGATGCTGTTCCTGCATCCCCTGTTGAGTTGTCATCAGTTGATTTTCATCAGACTTAATTTTTGCCCAAATATTATTAGACAACTACAGCAACATGAGAGACCATAATAACCTTCTTTTCAATAACCTGTCTTCACAAACGTTTTCTGAGAAGGAGTGTACCGATAATCATATAACCTTTCAGAATTAAAAGCAGGCAGTATCTTTTCTTTTCTTCTGCCAATAGCTGTCTTGTCCTTTGAAAGTCAGTTTTGCAAAGGGAAAAAAAAAAGAAATATAGTGCACAACAAGTAAGTGTTGTTTAGCCAATACCTCATACATTTCAGGTTACCTATACGTTCAGAGTATTTCACAAGTGTACCTCCAGACAAAACTGCACACATAAACACAGCTTTGACTACTGATTATATCAAGTGGGTGGAAAAAAAGAGGATTCAGTTGTCCAAGAAACGAGTAATATAGTTTTATTGTGCAAACCTGATACTTATTAAATATTTATTGTGGCACATGACATCTTTAGGAAGCCAAGGCTGGAGCTCGGGACTACAAACACCTATTCCTGTGCCTTCCTGACACCCTCACCATGCCTTCTGTACAGGTGTACCGAGCTTCACGGACAGTCAACAAGTCATAGGGAAAAAAAATAATATTAAAGAAAAAAACCCCTAGGGCAGTTTTCCTTATACAGATTTGTGTACTTCCAAGTACAAAGACAACTCTAGACACCACAGAAACCTACGGCAAGTCAAATGCTCTGAGGGATGCTGTATTTGCTCTCAAACTCACAATGCCATCCTGCCAGTGCAGAGTGCCAGGCAGGAGCTTGGAGCATGCTTGTCTCCTCTCCTGGCCTCAGCACCATGCAGAATGGCCTTCCCAGTGAAAAACTAATGTCTCTAAAATAAATTTCACAAAGTGGTCATTTGGTTTAAACTGCATTGACTGAGGTAATTGGAATCCATGCTTTTAAATTGTAATAGAAAACGGGATTGAATGCACAGTGTCAGTGGAACAGAAGTAGAGTAATTAATGGTAAACCAGACTTGAAATGATTTCTCTGTATAGTCCAGACAATCAAACATGTCAGGATGTGTAAAATGCCATTCATAACAAATCACTATATATATTTTTTTTTTGCTTGTCTGTCATGGTAACTGTGTCGAGAACCAGCTTTTACCATGCACATGTACATTCCTACTTCCACCAATTCTCTGCCATTACTCAAGTGCTGCAATCCATGCCCAGCATAAGCTCAGTCATACCCTGCGGCTGCTGAACAGACACAGGACCCCTGTATCCTCCTGTCATTCCCTAACAATATTTCTCTTGATTTTGATGGAGCAAGAACGGGTTTCCAGCCTCTTCCATGCTGTAGCTTCCTCGAAGACTGCCTCATTCACTCACTCTGAGGTCAGTCTTTAGAACTGCACCCTGAATGATGCTTTCTCTTCTTTTCACCGACAAGTTTGCAAAATGCCACAAACCCTGCAGATTTCCTTTGGAATTCTGTCTGAGGCATGACTTGACGATAAGCCCAGAACTGGAGTTTTCTGCATACTGGAGAGTTTTTATTGTGAATAACTGAGATATTCCTTAAGTATGTTGGTTAACGATGATTCAACACTGGATATTATGTCAGACTGCAGTCTTTCTTCAGAAGAATAACTGCTGGGTCATGAGTAAAACAGGAACCAACTGTGCCGTTAATATGTAGTGAATAATAAATTTCTCCATGAGACTTCAAAAATTTAATGCAAAGTTCAGTTAAATTTCTATTCAAGTATTTCATGACCTCAATCTTACTATCTCCTCCACATTAAAATAGAGGAAGCAGTATTTTACATTCTTTGCATTAAATTTTATTTTAATGCTACCCATGCATGGTTAAAAAGATTCTGCCTCTCTACCTAATGGAACTGCATTCTATTTTATTTATTTTATTTGAACATTTTCAGAAGTCTCTAATCATTCTGAATTTGCTTGTTTTGGGACACATTATTTTAGACACTTCAAAGTGGACTGACATTCAGAAGGCATGAGTTTAACACAAAGTCAGGTCCAGTCTCCAGCTGAGTATCTAGGAACCAGAGCACTTTGTGATTTATTTCTGGTGGTAGAGCCCATTAGTTACATATCAAACAATTAGGAAGCATAGCTCTGAGGAGCCCCAGATCTACGATCATCATATATAAATTTGTATTAGTATAAGTTATAAAGCATTTTAAGAACCCTCTTCATGAAAAATACAGTGCAAATGTACCTTTTTACTATTAATAGAAGTTCCAAGTAACATTTCTCAGCCTCTTACAGTAAGGCTGTAAGAGGAATAGATGTGATAATGGGTCTCTTGCTATTTGAACTTCTATAAGGAGAAAACATGTAGGCTGCAAACACCATGGATATCGACATGACTCGAAGCACTGATTAAAAACTCTGGGATGAAAAGAAACACCAAGGGAGGAACCTCTCCATAGCCTCTCTCTAGCAACTGCAATGTGTCCAGTCATCTGTCAACAACCATTTAAAACTCCAGTGCTGTGAAAAAGACACAAGTGCAAACATACGCAAACATGCATTTTCACTTCTGTGTGTATTTTGTTCAAGAGAAGAGAATCTGGCTTCAATTCATTTCCTACACCTTTTAAAAAGGGAAAAAACACAAGACTTTTATCCTTGTTAGTTTATCTATGTCACCAAAAGTTCTGCCTTAGCAACCCTCTGATCCAGGTCCCCACATAACGTTAATTCCTGGATCCTTCACTGCTGATGTGCCTCGATGACATCCATTGCATAGCCCACCACCTCCCCGCGTGCTGCAGGCTGGTAATGGTGCTGTTACAGACCGGGATGGTGAGGCAGGTTGGTTAACATCCAGCTTGTCAACTTGATCACAGTGCACGCTGCCCTGCACCTGATGTGGCCATGGCACCAGGAGCAGTGGCAGAATCTGTCCTGTCTCTGAGTTACAGCAGTGTAAATGCAGGACGAGGATCTATTTGCTGCTGGATCCAACAGACATCCTCAGATCTGAATCTGCAGATGTTAAGAATCATCCTGCAGAAGTGATTTAATAGCAAGCACTAGAAGTGCAGATTTATTCCCAAGGGTGAAGCAATTGGTCCAGAAGTTATTTACTCCCAACAAACTGAAAGCACTATTGTTAAATACCTATTTTCACCAAGCAGAAAACATTAATCTGACCTAATGGAAAGCCATTAGCATGCTGTAAAGGCCCAGGTTTTTATAGGCATGCTTCCATTATGGACTTTTTCAGCTCTACAGATACTAATCTATATACATTGATGGTGAAAATTAACATAATAATACTTAATTTCACTCTTTTGGGGAGAGAGTTTCAAAAATCAGAAATCAACATTAAAACTGAACTTACCTGTAGAAGTATAAGATTAAATCAACACTGAATGTTCTCTCACGTTCCATTTTTACTCTAGCCTAGCAAAACAATATTGTAAAATCTCCAGCGGCTACTAAAACAAGCCTTATAACTCATACTACAGTTAACTCTAACCCAAACTTAGTACTAAGGAAGTGCATTACTGCATTACTGCTTTAATGTCTCACTGGCTGCCATAAGGTTCTGGTACTATGTGACAAGCAAGGACTCCACACTGTCCAGACAAAAGTTACAGTGATACATTACACTGTATTTCACAATAAGCAAACTATGCGACCAGACTCACAGAATGTGTGTAACCTGTTTTATATCATTTGACTTTTCTGCTATCAATCACCTATCTGGCATGCATCTGTTGCCTTATCATTACTATTGTTGTTATTATAATCATTCTTACAAACAGCACTACATTACTACCAATTACATGTGGAGAGACTGGTTGCTTGGGTTCATGTTGTTGTACAACACTAAATAGTCCCTTAGGCAGAGCCTGAAGAGCAAATTCCCTCTTCCCTGAATGCCAAAGGGCAGCATGTGAACATTCCCTGAGAGCTGGGCTAGGTTCAACTGTTTCAGTACTGTAGAGGAAAGTAAACTGCAAATGCAGAAACATTTAAAAAAGAAATAAAACAAAAGCTTTAAAAATGCGTATTTAGCCACTGAGGTTAGTGCCGTTTCCAACTGCCATGACAGAATTCAGCTTAGAAACCTGTCACTAATTTTGAGCCACCTGCTTAAAAAGGACGCAAATATCCTGCCATGGAGCAGAACCAACGTGTTGTGATGGAGGTGACCATCCACATAATGTGAATAAGAAATGGAGAACCTCGCAAGAAAGCTCATCTTAATACACGGTCTGAAATTTCAGACTTGGAGTTCTCTGAGCAGCAGGAGGGAATGGATGCATCAATGGAAACTAGCCTTGTCTGCTGCTTGGCTCACAAGCAGAAAACCAGCTGTATTTGTAAGACGTATTAGTTGTAACAAGCTGTTCAGTCGTTTGTCCTGTAAGCCTGGAGGACAAGTCCATTTAGTTTTGATTAAAATGTGATATAGCACAAACCTACATGACATTGCCCAATAGTGATATTATATTTTTCCAGTTAGAAACAGGACAGGCATAGTTTCAACAACTCAGAAGGGAAAAAAAGGTCTCATTTTCGTATTTTTGCAGACTAACATGACAATCAGGTGCAAAGTTATACGGTAAAACACACATTTAAAAACACTGTAATAACACTATTTTAAAAATTTTGATGTAAATGTATCATACCATGGAAGTTGACAGCTCATCTTTTGTACTAAGTATTAATTTCTGTATTATTCTCTGTATAAAAAGACAATGTGGCACTTTTAACTATGCTTTCTCTGACAAACAACACTACATTTCCTCTCTTGCAGGTAAGTCAACAACTTATTTCACCCTGCTATAATTGTGACTGTGTGTGTGAATTATCACAATAAGCTTTCAAACTAAAGTAAAAAAGAAAAAGCATCAGCTTTCAGGCTCCAAGGAGTAGGTCTGCTCCCAGTCATGCAAAATACAAAGCATCATCATAAATTCAGTGCTGTGCTAACCCTCCACTTCAGATGCAACTACACACATGCATATAAACATACACACGTATATGTGACTTGTAGATGACTCTAGGTGTTTTATCTGCTATATTTTGGTGATGAAATTGTGGTAATAATTACCTTCACAAATATTTCACCACTCTTGTTTGGAAGGGGCAATGCTCTAATTTGCTCTTTTCATTGAGGCTTCAGGCAACTTCTTATAACAATAAAAAATGAAGTATTACTCCAATAATATTATGAAGTAGAAAGGAATGGACTGTTTACTATTACTATAAGGAAAGGTATTGCATTCCAAACGTGTTTTGGTGGTTTGATAAATGAAGGTCTTTCATTTAAAATCCCTCCTATAGTCATCAACATTTCATGACATAGTTCTATGTGGGTACATGTGTCATGCTGCATTTCTGGCATTCACTGGCTATTCTTCCACAGGGTTGACACCTATGCTGATAACAACCTCTGATCCTTCTGTCACTTGTTTGGCCTTGTCTTATAAATACAGTAGCAGATGCCAAGATCCTGCAGTTCAGACTTTGAGATGATTACGGGAGCAGCTGAGTTATTGGGAAGATGAAATAGGCTTTGATCTGACTCTTCCTTAAAATGGTACATTTAAAACACAAAGCTCAGCTAGAACTGTATAAACAAAGATTTGAGAGCTACAAAGCTCAGGCTGTAAAGCTGTAGGCAAAACGTACATCTGCTTTTGTAGTACTTAACGATAGTTCCTTTTGTGCTTGCATTAATTGTGAAAACCCTGGAAAGTTCATCTTTGGTAGGTGCTTAAGAAGCCTGGGGGCTTATTTTAAATACATCCAAACTGTAACAATGCTGGGGGTCTATCCGAACTGGGTAGGAAGGCTCGTGGGAGTTAATGTCCCTGGTGACATTTTGGCCATGTCAGGTATTAATTAAAATGTTATCTCCTGCATGGTTCTTAGCATCCCAAAATTCATTCACCAGCCTAATGTTCTCATTCAAATTCTGTCATATCATCTGAAAGGAGCAACAGAGTTCTTTCAACTGAAAACTAAAAGAGAGCAAATAAAAATGTCTAACTGAATGGACTTTTCCAGAAGTTCATGCTGTGCTCTGGATGAAAATTCTTAGTAGAGTCATCGTCTCCTCTTTTCCCTCCCTCCCTCCCTTCTTTCCTCTCTGTTTTTTACAGAGTCTACTCTGAACAGACATCCTTGACTAGGCAGACGTAGGTATGCACCCAGCATCTTCTGCGCTGAGTCTCAGAGAAGGCGCTCCAGTCAGCTGTAATCGTGGTTTGTCAAGCACTGGCCAGTCTCTGCAAGAGGGCTGAGTTCAGAAAAACTGAACATTGGTTTGATTTTAAAGCAGTGTTTAAAGCAGACCCACAGCTCACAGCCCATGGGAGGTTTTCACAGATACCTGACTTTGCTGCTAACAGCTTAGCAGATACCGTACTCTTAGGCATTTGAAATAATAAACAAGAGGAGCTGGAAGAATAATTAAGAGTAGAAACAAAACTCACTGGAGTTAAAATGAGGGAATCGAGGGACGGTTATTTTTACGCAAACAGCAGAGGCTACCATAGTACGTACATTTGAGTTTTAGATAGAATTGTATCCTACAGACCTTCCAAAGCCACAGCTGAAAGTGTTAAGACAACCTGCT
>NW_009607739.1:28151-82466 GCF_000690535.1 Cariama cristata
ATAGACCCCTGCTTTCCAGGAGATGGCTGAACACCTGCCTGCCAACGGGAAGTACTGAATTAATTCCTTGGTTTGCCTTGCTTGCGTGTGTGGCTTTTGCGTTACCTATTAAACTGTCTTTATCTCAGCCCACAAGTTTTCTCACTGTTACCCTTCCGATTCTCTCCCCCATCCCACCAAGGGGGAGTGAGTGAGCGGCTGGGTGGGGTTTAGTTGCTGTCTTGGGTTAAACCACGACAGGTCTGAATGACAATAGTTGGAAATAACTTCAGCTAAAGGCAGCTGCTAGCTGTTAAAGGCAGCTGCTAGCTTCCATAATGAAAATGGCCTTGAGCTTGAAAGAGCAAAACTCAGGTAGTAAAATTAGTAATTTGACAGTATTTGAGAAGAAATGGGCAGACCAATTTATGTTCCATGAGAGTGGGAAAGCAACAGCCAGGAATATAAATTAAAAGATTATGTATATATAAAAAAGTAAAAACATAAGATGATTTCACAGAACGCCTATGTTAAAGCATAAGTTCATGCAACGCTTCTCAAAAAAGAAGTTGAAAATATGGCTATATATGAAACAAAATGCAAGAGATTTCTAATTTTTACAGTTCCTTGTGCAATCACAGATGGATCTAAACTGAATTAGGAAAAAAAAGCAATGGTAGTAGATAATTTTTGCAAAGTGTCACAGTAAACAGGGAAATTAATTATTATTTGATACCACTCTTCTAAAAAGTACGCATTTTTGAGTGGTTCATAGGATAAAATGGCTTCTTTTACACAGTTCTGTTCTTCTGACACTACTCCGTGTCTGTAAGTTTGTTCAAATCTAAAATTAATGAGCTCCCAGACGGTTATGAGGTTTTTTGTTTGTTTTAATCAGAAAAGGTATTTGTTTTATGGCTAGCAAGATCAAAATGCCAGTGTGTGCTGGACACCAGCCTATTCTGGAGGTAAAGTTTGGGCTATCCACCCTTACGGTAACGATCACTGCTGCCACCTGAAGAAACTAAGTGCAGAACATTCTACAGAAATGCAAAAGCAGCACTTTTCTTATGCACCCTGTGTGTATCTATCACAGCGCATTTCCAGAGGGCCAGTGAGCACAATGACTGATCTTCTTTCCCATAGGAAAAAACCTACCCCACATCCTTCTCAGAATCCCTGCTGTGATTTAAGATACTGCCTAAAAGCTGCAAGAGGGACCCAGGAATTTATTAGAAATATTCCTTTTTGCCAGGAACTGGTACTCTATCATACAAAAAAAGGGGGAAGCAATTGAGTAGATTCACTTCATTTTACCAGAGTCCACCATCTTTATTCGCTTCCTCAGGGACCCTTGAAAAGTGATAGATAAATCCAATTTGTCCATGCTTGAGCAGGATGAAGAGATACTTGTGAGTCAGCATATGCTAGCAGAAACTATTTTTCCCCCTCATTAACTTTTTTGCACATCAGCTGATTTTTATTTTATACTGTGTATATCCCTGTACTTATTTTCTGTGTTCCTTACTGAATGTTATCACATCTGATAGCACCAGGGCTTCATGAATGTAAAATGTTGTCATGTGGTGAATTATTCTTAAATGAGAAAACACAGCCAACCCTAGAAGAGAAAATGAGGAGTTGTTGGACAGCATGGGGCTAGGAGCATTTGAAGACGTCCCACGGGAACTCCTCCAGAAAATTGTTGGGAAAACTGATTGAAATTCGATAAGAAAGTGCAAATGAGACAACATAGCTCCCCAGTGGATTGCAAAGATCGCCTGGAAGGAAATCAGAACTCTCTCTGCACTACTGCACCTTGCAAAATCAAGAAATGCACAAATACCACCAGGAAACGCAGCGTAGTAACACAGCGTTCAGGGCAATCTGAAACAATCAAGTGAAGGAGGAATTTTAGCAAGGAAACACAACACATTTTGGGAATTAAATTTGAATGGATTTAAGATCTGAATAGGATTTTATTGGAACCAGTTTTACACCAGTGCAGTGCCATTAACTCCACAGGAGTGAACAGCAATCGGTACATTAGCAAACGCACTTGTCTGGGTTGGTTCATTGACGCTCAAATGCATCACAAGCAGGGGTTTGGCTGCTCCTGGTTAGACAGCTGACTCCTGCGGTGTGAGCAACAGGCGCTGTGGAAACTCCCCAAAAGATGGGACTTTAGCTGGGTGTGAAATGAGGAAGAACCTCCTCCCTTACAGAACCGGTGCTCAGGGACTTGCTTGGATTTACACTTGCAAAGTGGTGGAGTGGCTTAATTTTTAACAAGCTTGGAGTTTTTTTTGGCAGAGGTAGTCACTAATGCTTTACCTGTTATGGCCTCTGCTGCTGGATGGAAGAGCTGGGGTGCTGCTAAAGCACAAAGCAAACTTCTCTGGGATTAAAAAGAGCATAGCTAAGCCAAGCTGAGTGTCAGGGAAGGCTGTAGATAAATAAAGGCTCAAAGGACTCGCTGTCTGTTGTTTACCTACTGTGACATGTACCTCCTATAGCTACATAACTTTATTTAACAGTATAAAGTATGAAATGGAAATACTAACGAGCACCTGGCCACTTAGATGCTGTGGGAATCAATAACTTCAAAAAGTATGGAATAGACTTGCAAAAATCTCCTACTAATGCATATTTTGAAAAACCATTTAAAGAAATGTCAATTCTCTTCTCAGCCCTTCATGAACATCTGTGTATTTTTAAAGTCTTTTAAAGGGGGGATTGAGTTTTGTGTATTCAAGGATATGATTTATTGAAAAAGTCTCAACTTTTTAAAAATATTTGCACCATTAAAATATTTAACTCAAAAAAAAAAGTGGCAAGTGAGATCAAAACCATTCTGTGGCATTATGAAAACATAAGCTGAGCAATTCTGAAAAGGATAAAAATGTCTTGTGTGAAAGGAATTTAGTTTTTTTTTAAAAAATGAGAGATTTGGAACTGTGGCTGAGAAAGCTTTGAAAGCGGCCAGGCTGACAGGGTGTATTGTAGAGTAGTTGTAAGCCTTTGTAGAAGCAATTATTATCAGCTCCCCAAAGCACAGACAAGTCTGCAAGCTAAAAAGCAAAGCTGGCTGGGAAGTAGACCCTCTTTCCCAGGCCTAGACGCTTACTTGCTGATGGCTTAAGCCAAAATGAAAACAATCTGAATCTTATTTAAACTTGAAGTCATTCTGCAGAAAATTAAATAGCTGGAATTGTACCTGCTGAAAGAACGGGCAAGGAGAGAACAATGCTCTGGGAGGGGGCCAGGAGCACTCATTTGAACGTAGATCTAGCGTGGTTCCTTCAGCCCCATCACCTGTCAGCCCTCATAAGTGTTCTTCAGAATCATTATTTAATCAGAGTGGCCATGGATCAATGCTCTCGAAGTGTTCGCAATTAACAAATTTTGTAAAAGGTCCAGCAAGGCATCCTGTAGAACTGAGGATTTGGAGCACCAGATAAAATTTTACGTTGTGCAAACATCAGCAGCTTTCCAGTGGCAACTTGTTAATTGGGAATGCAGAGGCCATGCTTCTGACAGGTTTCTCTTACACTGTACAGAAGTATCTACAAGGAGTTCATCCTTTAGTTAAACCAATATTTTGTCCAGATTTTTTTCATTTATCAGGCTGTCCAGTTCACACCCTGTATTTCAATACACTTAGACCATACCATTAAAATTAGACTATGGAGTTGATTGTGCTTTTCCAAGGTTGTGAATTTCTTGGGTGCAACTGAAAGTTGATTCTGACTTCTCCAGGTACAGTACACTGAAAGACTTTTTGAATATATTATTCAGCCTCCCTCCAAAAGTAGCCTTGTGCATTTTAGATTTCATTATTCCTTCGATGCTCCTTAAAGATGCAAGGATATAATTTCACACTCTGGCCCTTTGAATTTTATTATTATTTTTTTAATCTACTACAGAGCTGGAATGTATTTTTCCCATTTCGCCCCAAGTTCTTGGACATTAAAACATCTGTAGGCTTACAGGCCTTTAGTGCAATATTTGCTGTCTCTGTCATTTTCAGACAAAGCAGTCATTATATTAAAGGAACAAAATCCCATTATTTTATTGTAAGCTAATAACCAGCAGGCTGTTTTGTGTGTGTCTCATTGGAAAGGATTAAAAATAATTTCCTACTACATGTGCTATGACTGACCACAGCTGGTATCCACAAATCTACACACTAGGTCAGTATAATTCTACTTTTCTAATGGAAAGAGTCAGATGCTATACCCACAATTAACCTTCAGGACAATAGTGTCCCATATTTCAATCCTCTGCTAGCCAGTGTGGTCACAGCGTAGCCGATTGCAGAATTGGGTGGTTTGATTTTTGTGTGGCTAACAGGGGATCACAGTTTGGTTGATAAACTTGGTTCCAAAAGGATTCAGTAAATTTGATAATCAACTCTTGTTTAAAAAGTAATCTGTGGAATGGCTTAAAATATCAATGTTAAATTTGGATGAGTAAATCCAAACGAGTAAAACTACGTACAAGTAATACTAATTAATGGTAAAACCTATATGCGAAGCTGTATAAAGTTACCTATTAGGCCAATTAAGGCTATTCCGAGTAATTTGATTTGAGGAAGCTTTAACATTTCCCTCGATTCTAGTGAAAATCTTTCATCTGGAAAAGAACCACTTGAGCAGGTACACAGCACATGCAACGGGCGTTAGCCGAACAGTGGTTGGCAGAGTAATCTGTGGGGGCTGGGGCCACTGTCTGGCATAAACCTTTTAACAGAGATGCCAAACTACCCATTTTGTTTCTGAAAACTAAGTAAAACACAACAATTACATCCTGTACTCAAGAACCAAGATTGCTTTCTTCATCTTTCTTAATTTATCGTTTCCTTCTGGCTAATGGAGGCAGTGCTGCACTGCTGGTGGTATCACGTCCTCATCTTCAGCGTGTATTTACAAATGGCCTGGGCACAAGGGGATGTTTTTTTGTCTAGGGAGGTACATGTAATTTTATTTCTGGTTTCTAGGCAAGAGTTGATGACCAATAATGAGCATGCAAAAGATTTGTACAAATATGTTTTGGAGTGTTAATATAAACATTTATAGTAATGGAGTTTGAGGGGGTACTTATTGCTGTTTATCTACAAAAGCAGTCATATCGAGAGACTGATGTTCTAAATTTAAATTTTTTCCCCAATAAACAAGTGTGAGAGTAAAATGCTTTGAAGGAGTCTGGGGAGAAGATGTTGACTTGTCAGTGATGACGGAGATTGGCTCACTTTTGTGGGGAGGGAAGAAAGAACTGAAAAACAGGGTAATATGTTATAGATTTGTGAAGAAGGTTTCAGGGGGTCTTTCCTGGCTGCGAACTACAGTCCAATCCATTAGACCAAAAATTACCCACAGTCATACAGACTTGTATTAGATATTCCCTTTTAGCAGACATGCTGATGTGTATTTCAACAACCAAACACAACACAAGCCAGCCAAAGTCTGATCAAAAATCTGCTGATATACTTCAATGATTCAAACACAACTATTTAAATATCCACATTATTTGTAAGTGCAAGTACTTGCTTTAAACTTGGCTAAACTCTGTGGAAGAAAGCAGACATGAATGATCTGCTGGTACTTCACAGAGTTCGATAGTTTGATTACTGTTTTATTAGGCCCATTCTGCAAAACACAGCATTTCTTTTATTCCATGGTGAAGGTGAAATGCACAGAAAGAATTACATTATATATAGATCAAGTGGACTAGTCGAGATTTACACTCACATAAATTAGAATTGTGTAGATTTCAGTTCACTGCATAGGATATTCTTGGCTAATTGGTTGTAAAATGGGTTTGGAAGTCAACCCAGTATTTTCAAACTAAGCTACTGCAGTCAAGACAGTGGGGTTGTGCTCATGTAACAGGCGTTTCTCCACCCTGTTCTCACATAGAAACAGTACCAAAGACTTTCAGTGTGAGAAATGATAATTTACACTTTTTTCAAGTGTAAAGTTCTGAAATATTTTTACAAACATCAGTTTTTGAAAATGTTTTGTTCCTTTGCTATAGCTCTAAATAACTAGACACAACAGAAATGCACTGAAAACGTTAAGAAAATCTTAGAGAAGTCACTAGGACTTTTTTTTTTTTTCTTTTCTTCCTCCTGAAATCCTCACTGACAGCAATAGGAGACTGGATTTAAGTATCTGTGTAACAACAGGTGAAGGACACACACATTCACTCTTTTGCATAGCAGGCAGAATCACAGAGCTACCTCCATACAAGTAATAATGCAAGAGAAGCCTCCTTCAGTTGTCGTAAAGGCAGGCAGTAAAGAGAAAAAATCACCCTTGGATTCATATCCACCTGTCTGTAAAAAGCACTGCTGAAAGCCCAATTATTTTGATGGATACTGAGGAGAGACAAAAAAATAAGGACTTATGTAAATTACAATGAAAGAACTCAATGCATTTCTAAAAGTATCTCAGGAATTTACAGTAAATAATGCTTTCAAAGGAAATGGTAATCATTCTGCATTGAAAGCTTCTGATCTTACCATCTTTACCTCAGATCATATTAGTACTGTGCATCATTACAAGAATGTGTTCTTTGAAGCATGTGCACTCTGTCTTCCTTCTATTCATCATAAATACCCTCTCTGTGAAAGTACACTTTGCCACTGTGCACACATTTTTCTTTCTAAGATTAAATTCGTTTCCCAAAGAAATGTCACGCAGAAATCAATCTTGCCAGTACAAGTTCACAAGGCCTGATTCATTTAACAAATGATTTATTAGCAACTGTGAGATAGAAAATAATGGAATGTTGTTATTAAGAGGAACATTACGCATTTCCAACAGTGTATGTAAAGAGGGTATATACAGAGGATGTTAATATTCTTTCACGAACAAGTGATACGCTGTGAGAAGAAAGGAGAGAGCTTGCCATGGTTAATGGCTGGCTTCCAGCTTCTATTGCAGCTCCCTCTTTGTACTCACAGCTAACGTTACTGCAGGAATCCTGACCTTTGCTGTTGTTGGTTTCATTGAAAAACAATAGCTTGTAGAAAAAGAGATAAGAAAACAAATGTCCTGTTACAGAAAATGTATTTTTGATTGGTATCCAAACATAACCAGTTCTTCAGAGAGAATGTGAAAGTTCAACCAAAACTGCATATGTAGCAGCAGACCACAAGTGTAGTGAGTGTAGAAGTTAATGGTTTGATAGCTAATCTGGGAAGTATTTATCTAAGCAGTGTCACACATAGGGATTAAATACTTCTCCTCCTCCTCCTCTCTTTCCTTCCTGTCCCTTTTTCCCCCAGTGCCAAAGAAAGCAGTGTTTGCAGCTCTCCAGGCTGAATACACCTTGGATTTCTTCATTTAGTGTAGATATAGATCCTTTTTATTTTCTACTAAACAAGACATGGAGAAAAGAACCAATTGCCCACACTACACATTTATCTATATAATCCACAAGCATGGTGGGATCCTAGAGTGCCTCATAAAAATAAAGACGATTTCCCTCGAGCTCCCTTCAGCTCTCATACCCATCATGACTATAGTGATCGAATGTGACCTTCAGCATGATAAGTATTTTGGTGTCCCCAAGTCAGGTGTTAAATCATCCAAATTTTAGTTCAATGGCTCCTGGAGAAGAGTCCAAGCCCTAATGTCAGATGCTCACGCTTCTGACTCAAAGTACCTGCACAGAGCCTGGGCAGAGAGCACCTCATTCGAGCCAGAGGCACAGAAATAGTGTTGAAATCTTGCCTGTCCCTGAGGCCTGAGGAGCTGGGGCTGAGCTGGCAGGGAAATACCCCGTGTGCTGCAGATCCGAAGCCCAGAAGCCTCCCAGGGAGCTCGGCACACAGGGGCTCCTGCAAAAGGCCATTTTAACTGCTAGAAAGCAGCAATGAAACATCACTGTTTGGTGTCTGTATTACTGCTGAATTAGAAAGCAAGCAGTTGTAAGTGCAGTCTGTCCCACCAGACTGGTCCCCTAGAGACTTTGACCCTCTGCCAAGTTTCTAAATTCCAGCATTTCATAGCTGAGAAGTTGGTACCTCTAACTAACCCATCATGCTAAATGCTATATAAACATAGGAAAAAACAGCTCATGCATGAAAGACTTCAGGCTCAGATTTTCTTTTGGAAAAGGAAAACAAATCCTCAGTCCTTCTTTGTATTCCTGAAGAAATTATCTGACAAAGAGCAGGAAAAGAAATTATTTCTACGGATTTCTAAAGTGCAAAAAGTGAGGAATATTTGACACGCTTCATTAAACACAGATGAAAACATAAAACATTTTGAAAACATAGATGAATAGGATATAATATTTCCACAGGACTCCATACAAAGAAGAAGAAAAGATTAAAATCTGTTCCCAGCAAGATAATTTAAACCCAGAGTAATACATTCCCTCCCTAGTAATCAGACTGCAAATAGGATGATTTAACTGAGACCCTCAAAATCTCTGTAACGGAAAAGCAGGAAAATCTGATGAATCCAATTGTACTATATTGCACTGTCAAAATTATAAAGTGAAAATGTTAATTCAACCTACAAGGTCTTTTTACTGTGTAGCAGAATTTCAGAAGTAATTAAAAAAAAAAAGTCAAGCACCCATATTGCATGAAAACAAGTCCATGTATTTTCTTACGTCAGAGGTATGTTGAACGGGAACTTGGGCACCTGTGTATTTACAGCGAACGGTCACAAGGCAGCAGCACAAAGCATTAACCTAAAGAATTTCTTCAAGATACTTCAGAGGTGGAGGTGATGTTTCATCAGTCACCAGGACACAGTCATAAGTGTGGAGGCAACATAACTTATCGCAATTAAGTACTTAGTGGGGAGTAAGTTCAGTGCTGCGGTAGCCTGTGCTAACCTTTGTGAGCTAGCGAGCAAAAGCCCAATAAAAAGAATGGACTTTTTCTTGGATTTACTGCAGACATGAGAGATGTGTTATATGAGCCAACATCAGGGCACAATAAGAAGAGGGAACAGAGAACGTCTGGTAGGGTCGTGCAGGGAAACCTTGCATCTGGCAGTGTCTCATCGCTTACAAATTGGTTGCTCTGTTCCTGAGCTGACCTGCTTTCGAACAAGAAATGATTGTTTTCTCCTTTCAGTACCCTCTATATGCACGTTTTAAAAGAAGCAAAAGGAAAAAGGATATGTATCAATTCTCTACACATTACATTGTATATACAGTATGATGGAATATGTAAAGTAACTTGGAATTCCCCAAAGTAAAGCCATATTCTAGGAAATAAAAGTAAAGATCAATAGGTCAAAAAGATCAATAGTATCATTCTTGAGCTCCTATGAAGGGAAGAACCACTCCTAGAGGTGAGATCTGCAGTATAGTTGTAGCTGAACATTTACAGATTTTTCAAGAGCTGGATCTTTTGGCTATTGATCTGCCAATCACTTTTTCTGTAAGAGGAAATTCAGTTATCCACGTCTCAGGGAGCCTTTTTCACCCAGTTGCTTTTGTGGGAGTTGTGTTTACCTAACATCTGCATCCTTTATAGTATCTCAGAATAAAAAACTCAATAGCTGCTGTATTGAATTCTAAAAGATAGTTATTCTACTTGTTTAGAAAATGAATACCCGCTTTTCTCTCCCCTTGCTCTCACCACAAGTTCACTTTCAAACAGTTTGGTAGATTTTACTCAATTAAAAAAATGTATCTTTTGTTAACTGGTGTTGCCTGCACAAATGCTACAGATGTTCTCATTTATACCACTGTCCCCATCATCAGAATAAATTTGTAAAACTCTGTTGAACAAAAACTCTCTAGTATAGGAATCATTTTGACTTGTCTCTTTTAAAATGTGAAATTATTTTTTGTTACTTACTACAGTTCTACCATAAACCCCAGCGACCTCCCCATTGTCTAGAAACTCACTGAACAACTCTTCTGGTGCCTTGGGTCCCAACCCAAAGCACCATCAGGATTTTCTCTCCAGCTCAGCATCCACTTTCCGCACATCAGTAAAGCCAGATTCATTCATTTCAAATGTGTCTGGCTAACGTTGATGCCAACTACTCTTTCTCTATTTCTTTAACTCTCAGCTACCTTCAATGCAGTTTTCTGGAGAATCCTCCTCTCCCATGGCTCTGCCTCCCACGATTTTTTGCCTATCTTCTATGTGTCCCATTTGTGCTCTCTGCAGCAATCTAGGAGAGGTCCACTGTCCCCACTCTTTTGTCCTCCACAAACACAAACCCAGCTCAGTTTCCAACACACACATGTGAAAGACTGATGGATTGACTTTTTCCCATCAAACAGAATTTTTTGTCCATGTTTCATACATCTTCTCACAAATGCCAACTTGTCAGCCTAAGATCTCCACAGGTAGAACTGATCTTGTCGTTCCTCTCTAGTGTTCAAACCCCTTCATTGTTGATCTTCTCCCACCCTCTTTCTTTTACCTTTAAGTGGGGCTGTAGCCTTTCCTGGGACTATCTCAAACTTCAGCTCTGCTTAAATTTTTTGCAAGCCAGTAAAGGGCAGTTTAAAACCTGACTTTTCCAATCCATTCTCACATGTAAGCAGCTTTCATCAGTTTTCCTCCTGACTATCCTCACGGCCTTTCCTCTGGCCTTACTGAGTCCCAGCATCTCCTCTTCATATCCTTTCAAAAAGCTTCTGCAAAGATAATTTTGCAAAGATAATGTAGCCCAGCTCCTCACCTTGACCATGCCATCCTCTGCTGCCTGCATTTTTCCATCAGCCTCCCAGCCCCCCCTGCATCACACATAAGCTGCAAATCTCTGTTTCAGGACCCTTTATATTTTCTGTTTTACTTCTAATCATACCTTTGCTAAGCCATCATTGACTTCTCTCTGTTAACGATGACAGTCTTTATTACCCAGTTGCTAAATTTTGAAACAAGTATCTTCAGCTTTTCTTGTCATACCTGTCAGAAACTCCCTGCAAACGCTTGCAAAGTCATGTTTGGAATACTTCTTAAAACTCAACTTTAACAAACCCAGACAAATGCATGATAATTAGGCTCTGAGGCACTGACTGTAAGACTGCCCATACTGCTGACCTGTACTGTCATATTTTTAATTAGCATTGCCAGTATTGTTTCTTCTCTTCACTTTATGTAGGTTGTAAACTTTTTGCTTAGAAATCATCTTTTTATTTTGCTTACATGAAATGGGCATAGCAAATATCTGACACCCTTACTATCTTATGCAAGTAAACTGTTAAAAGAAAGCTATCTTAAAACAGAGAACTATATAACCCCTGCCAGATGTATAAAATATATTTTGCAAAGGATAAGAAAACGAATATAACAATTTGGCGCATCATCAGAAAGAAAAACCACTAATTGGGATGGATGACAAAGAGCTAAAGAGAAAATCCAAAATTCACGGCATGATTTACTTCACTGTAAATCACTGGTACTAGTGGTACCAGTGAAATTATTCCATATGTGTTTAACTGAGAGGCTGTACAGGATGCATTTCAGCCATCTGTGCTTGGCCCATCTGTACTTAGAAAAGTACCATACTACTGTACCATACTACTTCTGCTGTCAAACTTTAGAGATGTTACAAGATATGCCAAGGAGTACAGAACGGTAGATGACAGCAAATCGATTAAGATCACTGTCTCAGATTGTCTTCTCTCCAGCCACTCACAGACACACTTCAAATCAAAATCACTAGCTAAATCTTCCTAAGAACTACTTGAAACTACCTCCTCGGTCCTATATTGTATACATATTTCTACTCTTCCAATGGAAAGACAAACTACTACCCTCAGTCAATACTTATATATAATAATAAGAAAATAAACAGTGCTCTAAGTAACAGAACTAACAAAGCCCACTTTGCTTCAGATTTGTTTCTTATGTCCCAAAAGCTTAAGCCCATATAATCTTCCAATGCCACATGTGCCAAAGCCATCCTCAAATTCCCCTGGGAATATTTCCCTTCCCAGAAAACTACACCTCCCAGGAGCAGCCATGGGGATTTCCCTGGTGTCTGCATGACGGGTGACAGGTCAAGCAGTCCAGGGAACTGCCAAGCTTTTCCCTTGGGCCTCTCTTCTCAGCCCATCTCTCAGTTTTGTCCCAAACCAGATAGGACCACAACCTCTACTACTCTGAGTTGACTTATAGGCTCTAGAGGTATGAAAGGGAGTTTGGCAAACAGGTTGTACAGTCTTTGTTAAAAACGTCTCCAATATATCTCAATGCAGTAAAGGAAAATAGTTCTCGATGCGGAGAATTCCTCTCTGAGGGTTTATTTTAAAATCGGGAAAAATTATGTTGAAGGCATTAAAGCATAGATGTTGAAGGCTTTTCCCCCCTCTGTGATTGCTGTGATAAAACAGGATTTCTGTATTTAACAAGACACAGGACAGCATGTGCAGAAGCACTTGCAGGTCTTCGCCATCGGACGTGACCTCCTTTCATTAGTTTCCGTGTCTCTTAGATGCATCAATAAAGGCAGCTCCAATGAATTCGTATCTTCTTCGAGACATGGTGTAGTGGGTTTAGTGGGCATGGTGGTGTTGGGTAGATGGTTGGACTTGATGATCTTTGAGGTCTCTTCCAACCATAACGATTCTATGATTCTATATACTCAGAAAACACTGCAGTTAAGTATGAGCGGTCTGATAGAACACCTTACTACCAGAGAACTATATTTGCACTGCAAAGAAAGTAGTAAACCCCACTTAGCCATGAATTGATACATAATGAACAACTCACAATAATTATTTCATGTTCATTATGTTCCTGACCTGCTTCAACGCTTCCTTCCCTTTTCTCTAATCATAATTTTTAGGTTTTTCACTTGATTTCTTAACCACAGAGGCACTTATTAGTTTGTATTTTCCATTAATTCTCTATATAATAGTAAGTATCACTTCCCTCTGAGACAGAAGTGTAAATGATTGACTTTTTTTTTTTTTAATGATGATGAGAATGCAAACCTTGCGACTTAAGGCTCAGCAGAGCTCAACACAACTCATGGACCTTTACTCTGATAAGACTTTGCTACAGAATGAGAGAATTCAGTGAAGTGTGGTAGGTATAATTAAAATTGTGTTATGCTGCTGATCCACAGGCAGATAAATTCTATAAGCATTAAATTGCATTGGTTTGTTAAAAAAAAATTGGCTGTTCATTTCCTTGTAAAAAACTACATCAATTTAAAGATGGTGAAACTATAAATCTGAAATGAATTACAGTTCACAGGTTTCTCAGAATAAACAGAGGTCTATGTACTCCCCTACCAGGAGACTTCACACTTTATGCAGAGTGCAGTGAACCAGTTTCAAAACAATTTCAAGCTGAAGGGATCTACATGCGCAGATTGCTGACTGGTGGCATATTAATCCACTTTCTTCCATTCAGAGTATCAACTTCTTAATGGAAAATACAGAGATTTTCTATGAATGGAGGTCACAGGTTTAAATCAAAATGTCATGTTTGTAATTTTTTTATTTGTCATTCACTGAAAAAATTTGATTAGGTGAAAATAAGCCTGGCATCAAATGTCATGACGTGGGCAGATCTTCTGTTTGCTCTGATTTGAAATAAAATTTCTGCTATTTTCCTTGTGCACTAATGGCAATATTTCATCATCGTTAGGAGTCTAATCACAATATGTTCCACATGCAATATTATAAATCAAGAACCCTGTTTACTTGTCACATGGGCTTGCAAGTTCAAAAAGACTGGCCGTTTTGGAAAAGTTACCCTTTATCACGTTTATCAGTCTGTGAAAATCCAAGTAAAAAGTCATCTGTTACAATCTCGTCTAACAAAATATTAACACATACTCTTTCACAGACAGCAGCAATTACTCACAGGGTTGTAGAGATAATGGGGAGAAACTAATTGAAATGACTTTACACATGCAAGCAAATTCTAGAATTAAAATCAGATGAAAGTCAGATAAAATTACACCAAGTTTTAAGTTGAAGCCATGCAATAAGTTTTTACTTAATGAGCATGCCTTCGTTCTGAAAAGAACATTAGCTCATAATGCAGAGTATCCTTCGCAGATTTACCTGGGAATATTTATAATAAAGTGAGTAATATTTATTATACAATCTTTTCCTCAAGTTGTTTATATAGTTAAGATGAGGAATAATATACAATGAAGATTATATAAATAGGACAAAAGATCAGGGCTGAAGAGCTAAAGTAGCTTATATGTAGAAGAGAAGCAGATGGACGTTTTCTAAAGAGAATCTGTTTTTGAAGTCTTGTGCTCATGAGAAGAGAGTCTGGATGAAACAAATGGATGTGGGGAGAGGAAAGAGCCAATCTGTATGTGCTCAGGTAGGTCACGGGTTATGAATTGAAGTTTTTGGTGGCACACGACAGATTCCAAGTATGAGAACAGTGTAATTTTTTGCCAGAAGACTTGGTGGTTCTACAACTGGGATAGCAGCGTATGAGCCGGGGAGACAGGACAGAGCAGGATGCTGAGACATACAGGACGTGTAAGCCAGTCAAGGGGTGACAGAGAGGGAAAAGAAAGAGACTGAGGTGCATCAGAGGACAGGAGCACAGCTTAGGAAGGAGGATATTATAGGAGGGATGAGGAGACATAGACTTTCCTTCTGTTTTCATTTCATTGCCACACCACACTTTGCTTCAAATCTTCTCATTTTCTCATTGATTTTCCAACTAAAATAATCAGCTACATCTTTATGTATAATGTCAACAGTTCTTGAGAGAGACAATTGAAGTCCTCTATTTCCTCTTTAATTTAGACTTCCAAAGTTCCAGTACCTAACAGTAAGGCAAAAAATGGAAAGATGGGACTTTTGATTTGGTAATATCCAGCAATTACATTTTTCACTTCCAAAGTCGTAACTCTGGCAACTTCTTCCTTTCACAAAAATGAGAACATAAATGGGTACTTAATGCCGAAATCTGAAGGCCTACCTTGCCCTTTTTCATGCTGTGAGTTTTTCATATAAGTGGCAAATTTGGAGGAAGCTTCCCCTCACTGTTATTGATTGTTCCCATTTATTTGTCTTCTAGCAGTTATCTGTTAGCTCCTTAAATATGTCATTTATTACTGGGCTTTTAAAGATCTTTTCTGCAAATCTATGTTTTTACTTACTGTGTCTTCCCAGAATTCTTGTAGAGTATCAGTCAGAGATTGTTTACATATGAAGTTATTTATGGACAGGGCAAAACACATCTGCTTCCTTCAAAAATGATTCCATGTGCAGATAAACTCAGGGCTATACTATATTCTCAAGGAATGGGTAGAAAGTTAGCAGAGTAAGTGGTTAGAAAGTGCTTTGGGGAAAAGTATCTTCATATCTTGTTTAGAATTAAGCTACAGTGATATTAATCTTTTCCTTCTTATCTACATACCTATAAGACATCCCAAACACTAGTGAGCCATTTCTGGAAAATATGCTTCAGCATCCTTCTGAGGAGAATATAAAAGGGCAAAATCCAGATCATTAGCAGTTTTAAGAGAGCAAATAGTTGCTTTGAACTCCACCAACCTGTTTTTCAAAACTGTTGACCACTGTGTATTACACAAACAACATAAGGTTACTCGTCAAAGTGTTTTTGCATTTATTCTGCTGAAGTTAATACCTTCTAGAGACAGAGGAAAACAGCACTATCACTGCAACAGTTGCCTGACTTGTTTACTTGAGAGTCATTCAATTCTACTTGGTCAATGAGGTCCTTTCAGATCATCCCCATTACTGCGTACATTTTCTTCTCATCCCCAGAATAATGTAAGGAGGGTGCCAGCATTCAGTCCCTCTTTCTCCCAGAACTGAACAGAGTCCAGAATAAGGAATGCAGGTAATAAGAGTATGCAAGTAATGCAGGCCTGCACACAAACTGCATACATTTATATTTTATTCTAAAGCATGGTCTAAGCTAGACTCAAAGTTTTTGTATTTTCTCCAACTGTAAGACTGTACGGATAGCAACATACAGAGCTCATCAGCAGAGGAAATGGAAATGAACATTAAAGTCACCCAAGGAGCCCAACATGAGGGGAAATTTCATTTTGCTGTGCTTGTTTTTCACGTCCAAGTCCAACTAGGAGGAGCTGTGCTGGTGATACTGATCAGGCTTACAGTGATGAAGCTCTTGGTTTGGCTTCCTTAAATTTACCCATTGAAGCTCTTTGTTCCTTCCTGTACCTGCAGGTGTGCCAAGTACAAGGTAAGAAGAGTGTCAGTTCCTACATGGGGAGTGCTTAGTCCTCAGCCTGAGCATGAACATGCCGTGAACGCTGAAAACATGAAGCAGCACAACACTGGAACATTGCAGTGGTAGGCTTAGTGTAAAAAGTAATATTTGAATCATTTCCCATTCTTGCTACAATCATTAACATAAAATCAATTTATGTTGTGACATTTTCAGTTCTCATTGTGATCTCTGTCACAAGAGGGAGGTTTTTAATCCCCCATAAAGTCTTTAAGAGACAGCAGAATAATACGCACTAAATGCATTATACATTTTTTAATATGACCTTTGATGTTTTTTCAGTTTGACTGCCTGGTCACTCTGGTTTTTTGGCTGCCTTGGTAATCTGAGAGGAACAGGTGGAATGATAAATAATCAAAATACTGAATCTTTAAAAGGTTAATTTCATGCTGCAAGTGACTCTTCTATAGGTTACATATACACTGTATATTCATATTCTGCAACCCAGAAAAAAGCTAGGAAGAAAAGTAAATGGCAGACTATGACTGCTCTCATGACAGTGATAAAAATTATTCAGGAAAGCAGTAAGACAGCTGTGTGATAGGTACTAATTTTATTCTGCCAATAGTTCACATGTATGTACGCTGTGTGAAACAATCTACTCTTTATGGAGATGTGGGGAGCTTTAGTCACCCTTAAAAAGTCTGAGAGCCTCAAACAGAGAAAGATTCTGAAATGGGAAGTATATTATGACCCAATGCTAACCCTCTTCCTGTTGTGTTTTTGATTTTTTTTTTTGTATTAAACTTAAAAATTAATAAAAAGTGAACCTAGTAGTGACTAAAATAAATGGCAGGTAATCCTCTCATGTTTTAAACTGTGGCATTTACTGCAAAGGGACCCAAGGTCATGCAAGAAAAGAGGGGATTGCAAGAGCTAAGAGAAAATAGGGAGAAGCCAACATATAGACTCAAGGAGAGCATGGACCAAATATAGAGGATATGATCCGTCATCTGAGTGTATTGCATTAAAACTAGAGAATCTCCTTTTGACTCTTTGACACTGCCCTGCCATTACTTTGCCATAGCCAAGCAAAAGAATTCTGCCAGGAAAAGGGATGGGGAGACAGGTCGAGAAAGAAGGTCAGTTCTTGGAATGATTTCTGTATCAGCAGTAAAAATATTTTTTTAAGAAGGGTTGGACATAAGAGTATAAAATATCACATGGAGTGACAATGTACTCCCACAATGCACTCATGGGTACACAGAAATAAGGGAATGGCAGTACAGGTGTCGAACAAATTAATAAAAAATACGAAGGCCCTTACATCACAAAGATGTAAAACTTTACTATAATGTACCTTCCTTACAGGAAAATTCTTAGAAATGAACAACAACAAAAACCCAAAAGGGAGAAAACTCCTCTTTAATGGGATTTCAGAAAGAATCCTATAATCAGAGAGAAGTGCAGCTGTGGCTGGAAGGGGTCTTTGTGTAGGCGGGGAGAGGTCCCCTAATGAGGCACTGCCGAGTTTGTCAGAGAGCTTGGCTTGAAAGTTTCTATGAAGCTCTAACGCTACGTCCTAGTTCTTCATCCTAAGAAAGGGAGGGATTGGGTTTTTCAAGTAGTTGAAACTCATAAACAAGTTTACTTTCTGCCCATGTGTCTAGGAAGACTTTCAGAAAGGGGAAGAAACCACAACCAACATGCAGAGAAGCTACTTGCTATTCCCCACTAAAATGGCAATAATCTCTATTGCTTTGTAGCCTACAATGCAATAAAGAGCTGCTAAGATTAATTAAACTCTGAAGGGAGGCTGAAGTGTTTAATCAATCACCTGTTCTGTTTGCTGCCACTATACCATTCATAGAGATTATTATATAGCACACTGAATTACAAAGCAGGGCGTTTGTAATATAAGAAAGGCATTACTAGTCAATTTTTGGATATCTAGTTCCAGGTATTGAGGATTCAGATAACAGTATCTGAAAACTGTTAACAGGTTCACTTCACGCTGACCATTCGCTTCAGTTGTGGGTGCTCAGCACATCTGCAAATGAGGCCTCAGAGTTTCAAATCAGGAACCTGGAAAATTAGGAGATGCAGCTAGCGATCCTTCGTGAAAAATCTGGCTTAGCAAGATGGGCAGCATTATAAAGGAAATCAGTGCCAGGAACTGCACAAGAATTAATTTCTCCAGGGCAGCACACATCAACTGCTCTGCCTACAAGAGTTTTCTTTTTTCTTTATGTTGTTCACTCCTGCAATTTGCTGCCTCTTGAGCTCTGCAGCTTTAGAGAAATACAGTGCAACCGTTGTCTCCTCTACTATGCAACCTGATATATGGCCAAAACTGGAATATTCTGTACTGAATGAGAAAATGATGCTATGGACTAAATGGTAGACAAACATGTAATTAAAATGTGTATCATACCACCTACAGCAAAGGACTTGAATTAATCCTATCTGAAAGATGGACTCAGCAACCTCTCTCACTTTCAGCTGTACTTTGAAAACCAAACAATTATCTGAGAATGATTTCAATTATCAAAGGTTTTAAAAACCACATTCAGGAAGCTTCAAAAGACACTTTTCTTGAAAAAAATGAAAACATGATCTTGCATAATTCCCAGGCTGGTGACATTCAGGTGTGAGATGGGAAGAGAAACACGGAAATAAACCTTTGAATTCATGCACAAACCCTGCATTTGTTAACAGCATGCTTGCTCTTGCCTTCTATTCTAATAGTGGTTAACATGTATCTTTAGGGCCTCTGGGGAACATACCACCAAATTACACATAATTCTAATTTTCTAAGAATGCCTTTTACAGAATCCTAAATATATATATGTAATAGCAATGTGAAGGGTCATGCTTCCTATGAATTGGTGTGAACCGAACTGCTTTAAACTCCTGTTCTTTCAGAGTCGGCTTTATTTCTGTTGAAAGGAGGCGGCCATCAAACTGTGAATACTCCAGGACAGGTCTTCCACTGATATAAATCAGTATTGACTTTAATGGAGCTATGTGGATTTACAGCAGGCAGAAGTCTTGGCTGGCTGATTTTCCAGAGAGTGTTAAAGCAACTGAGAACTCTACCATATGGAGAACTCCAGTGAAAATAGGTATTCCCTACAACTTCCGATTTTTGGTGTCTGCCAGACCTATGTGTATGGTACAAGTCACTAATACTAAGAGTTTTAAAGTCTATTTGAAGTAAAACAATCACAAAAAGAAAAGACAGAGAAAAGACTTTTCTATAATGATAATACTTACTACTTACAGTATACCGCATATGTTAAGTATTCAAAGCACTTTGGTAAAAACCCATCCGTTTCCTTTCACAATATGGTCAAGCATGACTTCCAGCCCACAGAAGTGAGAATCACCGCTGCAGTTTTTTGGAACTGAGTACCACATACTTCAACAGAGAGCAACAAATGCTATTTCAGGAGTAATTTGAATCATTGATGTGGTCAATGCAGGAGCTGGTTGTATCTCCTTAATACGGAAGGATAATCTTTGACAACACTGACAATGCACATAGCAACTATGAACTATCCTTAGATTAATCCAGCACAGAAGAGGAGAACTGGAGGTTTGCTTTCATGTCCTTCTGCTGGAGCTGGCTCCATTTTGGCCAAGTGACAAAGATATTTGAACTTGCATTTGAAGGGCATATGAGCAGGTTCACCCTGAGCAGAACAGAAAGGAATAACGGGTGTCTTCTGAGATCTAGGGAGACAAATGATTGCTGAGGGGACAGAACACTAAGGAATAAAAGAACATGGGATGGTCATACCAGGTTCATTTAGCCTAATGCGCTGTGATGACGGCCAATGCCCAGTGCCATTTAGGAGAATGTACAGTTGTACCTCTCCAGAATGTTTTTTCAACTTCCCATGATTTTTTCACTATTTAGAGCAGAGATAGAATAAAAATGTGAACAGGAGGCTAAAATATAGATGCAAAGACGAAGTATGCCAGGAACTGAAAGCCTTCATAAGCATGTGCAGTTACATACAAGCAAAATTATCACTAAAAGAAAATAACTAGTATCATGGGAAGTTACTGCACTCCTGGGGAGAAAAGGACAACTACTATTATTACTGTTATTATTATTATTTGACATACAGTTTCTGTGCTGGAAAATGGAGTTTTGAGACAATCAAAATAATTTACAAATCACGATCGACAAGCTGAAGCACTGAAATGTTGAAATTAATCTCATTCATTTCAAAGTGATGTCTCTTCTTCAAAAACTCTCAGATTTCATTTTTAAAGAGTTTTTTTAAAGGTCTTTTACTTTACCATGAAGAATTAGTCCCTCAAATCCTGACTCTCCAGTCCAGTCAGTAAACTGAAAAATCAATTATTTGCACAGTACTGGTTTTGGGGAAAAAGGCCAAAAGAGAAGACAAGTACATCAAAAGTCAGTGGAGAATCAAATGGAGAGTGAGGGAGAATAAACACAGAATTTATCCATAGGGCTGACAGAGCCCTACAGAAATCTGACTGCTATTCCTAATTTATATTTAGAAACGTATGGGGAAAGATAGAAGAAACTTTGCTGAAAGTGGAAAAGCTGGCAAGCGTCACAGCCACGTACGAACCCAAGTACTCTGACTTGGCAAGAGGGCAGATGGTCTCTGCAAATGATATCAACACTTCTCAGCAGAAGACAGCCATTTAAAAAAGTGAGGGAGAAGTCACTCTCCAAAATCTGAAAAGACATTAAAAGCATGTGGATGACACAGATGACACAACAGTCCCTGACGCAAGGTAAGTGTCTACACAAAAAAGGCCTGAGCAGAAATTGGAAAAGAGTCCTCTGGCAGTTCAACTGAAATGTCTTCCTATGGAGGAGAATAATTATTGTTTTGGAAGGAAGCCAAATCCAGCAACTAAAGCAAGAGTTTTAAACCTCTGGTAGAGGTTTCCTGAAGTATGTTATATGAATCATAGAAATTATGTGTGCACTTGTTTACCTGTGCATAAAAATGAATCCCTAAGGCAACATGAGGTTGAAACCATTAACGTTAGCGAAGTACCTAAAGAACTCAAATAAAGAGCTTTGATGGCACAAAGTGTTAAAATGCCCACGAAAGGCAGGTTGGTTAGTATTTAATGGCAGCAAGAGAAACCGGATTAAGAGCGTATTCAAACGCCTAGACTGTGCTTACTTATATTAAGACTATACAGGTTATCTGAGAAGAGTAATGTGAAGGAGCAAGCATTGCATAATAAATGTAATTTGTTAAGGACTTTCTGTACCTAGGTCACATGGCATCTTTCCAACCCAATTTCCTTATGCAAACCAAATAATTTTGCATAGATTTGCATGTTACTAACATGAGAAGAGACTTATTAGCAACATAAATTACATCTCACTTAGATTTCACTTATTATCCTGAATTAGCTGGTGAGTGACTATCCTTGTGCCTTATCTCTCTGTGTAGGCATTTACAGAGCACTTATCATTGTGGCATCAATGCCACTCTTCATCCTTGCTATAATGCCTGGAATACGTACTCAAAACAGTCATCTGTGAAATAAAGCAAGTTAAGTTTAGCTTTGCATCTGGGTATTCTGAAGGAGGAAGAGAAGTCATTTGCAGAAGCCCAGGGCATTCTGTTCTATTAAAATAAATTTCCTCAAAACGCCCAATACTGTAACTGCTTTGCCCTACAGCATTAAGACTAGTATATTCAACAGAATGTGTACACCCAGCTCCCTTGTAAGCGCCAGTCTAAATTTGAAACCAGTCCTTTACAGCCAGTCTAACAACCTACCCATAAAACCAGTTGGCTGGCTGGATCTCTTCTGGCTACTTTCTCCTCCTCTTACTCATTGTGAACTACAGCTAAGGATGCTTTTCACACTGCAGACCCATGGAACAGACTCGCATAATCTTGTTAAAGGCTGTCATACTTGACTTGCAATACAGAATCCTGCATTTGTCTCCCCAGGGAAATAAACACTTTTAAAGAGTCTTTGAACTTCTGAAATGACTTAAACAACTACAATGGCCATGCTAGTAATAAGTGAATCAGTTTTCTGCTTCTCACGAAAATGTCTACAGTGAGGAATTTGGATTTTATGTGCCTTTATACAAACTCATCTACAGCTTTATTTTTTTATTGCTCACATGTTCTCAAGGGAAGCCAATTTCTCTTTCAAGCAGAAAGTCAAAGCATCCAATTGCTAGAGGAGGGTTTACTTTACCTCTCATCACTGAAACCCTGCTGTGGAATACAATCTGTTTTCAGAAGAGCAAAGAGGTGAAGGACAAAACCAAACTGCAATTACTCAAAGACTGTGAAGAGCTTGGAGACTGCTATTCTTTCGCATCTGAATTAGGGTAAGAAAATATATTGGTCAAAATGTTGCCAAGGAAAATGCTCTATCATTGAGCATGCTGAAATTTGTCTTGCTGTCATCTAGAATATGAAGCTGTAATATAATAGTATATAATATTTGCATTTATTGTTGCTTTTTAAGAAAGATTGCTCCTATTTGTTAACTCTCCTTTAGGATAAACATTGGGCAAGGACATGATAGTTTGCACCAATAACTATAATTCCGTTATTTTACGATTAGAAACTTTCTTGCTACTCAATTCTTTGCCATACCAGTGAAACAAGCTTCTGAACTTTCCCCTTGACTATCTACTTGAAAAATAACTGTTTTTCACTCTAAATTAATGCAACACCTTAGGGATTCCACCAGTCCAAAATATAACACCTTTAATCCATATTCATGTATCTGAAGCACCAGGAGAAATAAACCACATTATTTTTCACTATCAGTGTTGCCAGAGGAGAACTGTCTTTAGCATTAGCAAAAGAGTTGGCCATACAATGCTTTTATATACACAGCAACTCTACCACAAAGAAGAGGTCATTCACCTAGACACATTTCAGGTTTTCCAAGGGGTATGCTGTGAAGCTTTCTGAGGTTACTAAATAATCAGAGCAAACTTGAAGATAAACCTTTAGATCATGTGTAGCAAAATCTGTGCAAACTACAGAGGGAAGAAAAAACACAAACTCTCAGTCACTTCCAATCACCTTGTAAATGCACTGAGCAACCCCAAACTCTCCATGTTTTTTTCAGTATTTCCAAGCACAGAAACTGGAATTCCAATAATAATTGGGATATTGGGGATTATTTACAAACTTAAGGTGTAAATATTTACAAATATAATCACTTCTCACATACACTGATAAAAATTATCCTCAGTCAACCAACCAAACATAAATGTGTTTGGAACACCTGGTAGCTTTTTGCTGTAAAATAAGAAAATAATTTCTCTTTATGGTAAGTTAAATGCAGGAGCTACTCTGTGGCCTTCACCAGTTCTTAGAGTGTGACACACAAGTCCAGGCTTGCTTAAAACATAAGCTGCTTTAATGTAGTTCAGTTTCCCAAGGTCAGGAGGAGTTTATTTCTGAACCCTTGTTCTTAACAGTGGCATCACGCAACGTGACATAGTGCCACCACATATCAGCAGGTTCAGTTCTGAATTTCTTTTGAAATGCAAAGACCTGCCAATGAATCTGCTTCTCAGAAGCTTAATATATTGCTTTCACTTGCATCTTCTTTATTGTCACTTTTTTATACCTGAACTTCAATTGCACACAGCATCTTTCCTTTATTGAGGGCTGCAGTTAATCAGCTGGTTCCATAAAGCACCACATAAATTCTGTTTTATGAATTCTTTGTTACAAGAATGTAGCCAAATGCCTTGTGCCCCAAGACTCAGCAGTAACACATCACCTTTGTACAGCCTTGCAAAGCTGTGATGGAATTACAGCAGCCCAAGAACAGAAACTCCTCAATCGCCTTTACTATGGTAGCGTTGGTAATGAAAAAATAGAATCTAGTGATGTTTAACAGACAGGTCTTGAAAAAGCGAGAAAAAGCAAGAAAGAAAATCAGTCTGAGTACACGAGTGGATAGACGTTTGCAAGGTTGCCTTTGCAACAGAAGAACCTTGACAGTGAGAAATGCTGCCATGAGCTCTCATTTTCCTCATCTCTGACAAGTAGCAGATGTCTTTCTCCCTTCCTCAAATTCCTCATTCATTTTACACCCTAAACTATATGACAAAAAAAATCTACAAAATTATGTGCAAAAATACACTCTTTTTGATTTAATGCATACTGAAAGAATTGCTTTAAAGCTATATTTAGGCTATCATTTAAATACCTATACCAGGCTAATGTTTTCTCTAAAGTGACTGTAACACATCTTTTCAATAGTGCTGCAGCGTTAACTTTTAGGGGATGGGACTTTTTTGTTTTCGTACCAAGCACAAGAAGTCAGTGACAGGAGCCGCTTTGCTCTAGACTGAGGCAGAGAAAACGAAAAACTCTCTTTCCTATTTCATTTTGAAATCATCTCTGAGGAACACTGCTGATCCAAATTTACAAAAGACTACAGATGAGGTCTTACCAACGCCCTGTAAAGTATTACCAATATTTCTGGAAATGCCTCTCCTGACATACCTGAGGATTACTTAAGTCTTTTTCACAGGTCATAGTTGCTCAGTTCTTCTGTGATCAGCTAGCACACTAAGGTCATTTTCTCCTTTAGACATTTCTAACCAAAGAGCTCTTAGATTAAAGCAGATGTTCACATTATTAGACCCCAAGTGTATAATTAGGCACTTTGTGCTAATGAACTTCTTCCCATTTCTATTGCTCCAGTTCTCAAGGACATCCAATTGAAAATACAAAAAGGAACTTTTTTAAAGAAATGTGAAATAGTGTCCAGTGTTTTTGCAGCCGACTTGACTTCTTTTCATAAAAACGTAAACTGAACAGATAACACTTCCTCCCACTTGCTTCTTTATTGAAAAATCTATTTTAATTATTCATTGCCTTCCGGGTAACAGCGTTCTCAAATGCAGTTACTGTATACGCTATGTAGTAATCACCATATGTCTTTCCTTCTCATACATTCAAAAAAATCAAAACATTTAAAAATTATATTTGCTAATAAAAACAAACTGTGCTTTAAAAATTTTGATCTGTTTTTTTTAGTTGAGAATTACTTGTTTGCTTATGGGATTTTACTAAATTGAGGAAAGTGATTCATATATAAGCTTCATTTAACAATCTTAAATGTACAAGGTGAAGATTGGTAAGAAATACTCTTTTATTTAAAATGTCCAGAATGATAGTGTTAATATATAAAATGAAAGGGAAGCATGGTGCATCCTTCATAACACTGTTTAATTTTGTGCTTTTGGCAGTTTTCCTCAAGCTAATTCTCCACCGCCCACCACCAATGTAATTTAGTGATAAGGTGCTTCAGCTATGAGACATTTCTTCCCATGCTTCACCAGCTCACGAGGCTCAGAAGAAAGGACTGCAAACGAGGCAAGGCTTTGCAACATCACACAGGCCAATCTCCCTGCACTTTGGAACTGCAGGACCTCACTGTTTCTGGATGGGATCAGCTAGAAATAAACACTGGGTTTGATGCAAGGAAAACTCAAGGTCTGCAAAGCTTCCCTGTGACTTCAGTATTTTTCAGGCCCTTAAGCTTTTATCAGGAAAAGCGCTATACTGGAACCTTAGCACTGGGACTTCTGGAAACAAAACTGTTTCTGGTGTTTTCCTGGGTTTCATTTCAACTGAACATACCTCAAGCTGAAACTAATTAATCCCTTTGCAAAAACCACAAAACAGAATGAGGCACCTTCTATATATAACTATTTTCTTAACCACACCTGAATATTATACCATAACGTTAACAAAAGATGCACTGTGCTTGAGAAATACTTAGAAATTCCTTTTTCACAGCAAGATATTATAGAGATAACAACCATGTACCATAACTGGAAAAATCACGTTGCAGACAAAGAGATACGTATGGTTTTTCTTCCACTTTAGAGTCCCAAATGAAGCCCAATTTTGGTTGTCTCAACTAAAATGCTTAGGGAACTGTGTTTTGCAAAAGATCATACCCTTTTACTTTTTCTGTATCTTAGACTCTCCAAGAATATTTGCAACCTTTTCAAAAACTGAAAGCCTAAACCTGAATTTCAATCATGAAGGATCAATGAGGCATCTGTAACATGCAACTCGCTGCCTGAAACGACTGTGACATGATTTTATTTTACCCAGTTTTCATTTTTCCTGTTGACAGGGATTGCCTGATAAGTGACTACTTGCTGTTATAGACCATACTTACAATTTAGACAATAAGAGAATCTGCCTGTTGTCTGTGCCTGATAACTCCTAGGTGCTGACTATCATTGTAAACAAATTGAGAAACAGGACATGATGATACGTAAAATTACCTTCAGACAAGCAAGATACAGCCAAGACCATAATTTATTAAATCCAAGACTATAGTGATGTCATTGTATAAAGTTTATTCTCATAAAGGAAACTAAACTGTTTTTCCATAAATATACCCTTCTAAACAATTAGTCATGAAATTCTCTCTCACTTAATGGAACACAATATTAGAAAATTGTAATTAAAACTAAGCTAGAAAATCATCATACAGTAAAGAGATTGTTTGGATATAAGCTTAGCCACTTCCTATGTTACTATTAATTAGAAATATTATAAAGGCATGTTCGAATGCTTGTAGGGGACGAAGGCTTTGTAATTCAGCTCCAAACACAGATTTGACTGTCCAAGCCAGTCCCAAGGAGATGTCCAGAGAGGCTAGACACCCGCAGGGAAGGTTAAACTGCAATTTTGAGTGACTGATCCCAGTCCTCAAGTGTGAGCCTATATCTGAAAAAGTAACAGGATAGATACACGTATATTTTAACATTTGGGACATAAAGATCCCATGCTGGTTGCCTAGAAGCTTCTCTAATACTGACATTTATTTTTTGTGTTGCAGGGTATTTTAGTAAGCATTTTCTCTGTGGATGACGGACTCTAGTCTGACAGAGATGGACTTGAGCCAAATCGTTCAGATTTTAGTAACTCACAAATGCAGATCCTGATTCTCATTCCAGTCCATCTCTAAGGAGAGACATCTGCTTTACAGGAAGCAGATAACATTTTTTTTTTTTTTGATTTACACACAGTCCATTAAACTGAATTACAAAAAAATGCAATTCTTCAGAGAAACATGAATGTAGAAATATCCCTGTTGGGACAGTGAAAGCTGTAAAATATGTAAGCATATATATTTGGAATGAGGTGGTGATATCTCAAACACCATTTCCCTTCTTCTGCACTAGTAAACAGGGAATGAGAAACAGAAAAAATCAGAACTAATTTGACACAATGCTGTATAAAAAGTAACAAACTCTTTGGAACGATCAATTAGTTTCTAGTCTATATTCATTTATACCATTATAGACTGAGAATAACTTTACCAAAGGCAACTAGCTTAACGTTGTTGATGGAATTATTCCAGATTTATACTGGAGTAACCAAAGATGGAATTTAGTCTGTAAGATATCAAAGGAAAAAAACAAATCAACCAACCAACCACCAGGAAAAGATGTATTTGAAATTTCAAAAGTCTTATTTTCTCCTGTATTTTATTGAAAAAGTTTGGTTTATTTTTTTTTTTCCCCCTCACACTAGGGATGTTTTAGCTTAACACTACAGCGATAAGTGCTATAACTTATTTCACTCTCAGGTTTCTGGAGATTTTACAAACTTTTTTTTATCAAATGTTAGGGAAATATTCCCCAAAAAAGCAGAAATCAATACCCATGAAAAAAACATATATGAAACCAGTCTTATTTATTTGTTTTTGTTTATGATGAGAGAGATTTTAGTGCTCTAATTATCATTATCAGTGCACAAACACCTGCTGTTACTAGACGGTGTTTCTATTAACACCGTGTGCCACTTCAATAGTTTTCTGTTGGCAATCCAAAATCAAATCACTTCTTGTCTGAAAATTATTGTTACTTGCTGGCATTAAGTGTTTATTATGTCTGTCATTTTCTAACTTTTTCTTTATACTAAAAAAAGAAAAAGAATAAATCAATAGCCATTTTAACATTTTGTTTAATAAGTGTTTATGAAACTCTGATTACCATCGAGCTGTCTAAATATGTTCTTATTGTGTTTTGTGGGTTTATACGTCCCAGTGGCATTTGTATCCTTTGCGTACCAAAGCGGGAAGTTACCTGCAGGGTCAGTGGCGCAGGTTATGCCCATACTGCCCTTGGGACCTGTGCCCAGTTCAGATTTGGGTTTGCTGTCGGGTGCCTCAAACGGGGCTCTCCACGCTAGAAACATCAGCTCCTCTCTAGCTCACACCAGCCATGTGGCTGCTGAGCTTTGGGCTTGCCAGCCACCCCAGGGTGCTGGGCATGGCCCTGCCAGGAGCCACCTCCCGCACCGACCTAACTCATTCCTCCGCAGCTTCGTGCGCGCCCCACGCTGGAACAGACTTTGCCTGCTGCAACCCTGGAGCCTCTGTATTGAATTTAATGTGGAAGTAAGCAATCCACAGCTACTGGTTATATGGCTGAGATCCACCAAATCAATTTGTTTATAATATTTCCATTTTAGGTGGTGACCACCCCTGGGCAGGGGGTGAAAGCCATACCCGCTGATCAGCCTGGGGCAACAGTACAGCTATAAATGCTTATGAAAACAGAAGGACTTGCCTCAACCACAGAGAGCTGCCAGAGAAGTAGCACAGCCTTAGAAGTTTTCTTTCATTTCAAAAGGATTTTAAAAAAATCCTACTGTTTTTAATATAATTACATCACGACACAGTTATTTTTATGCACTGTCTCCCGCTGCTGTCTGGGATTAGTCTTTATTTAGCGATGATGAAGAGTTATGTCTCATGTCCTGGTTCAACCTCAAAAAATTATGACAGGAATTCTGGCTCAACGTTACTCTCTCAGCGTATTAACTTGTTAAAGAGATGCATTTACTAAAAGTGCAAATCCTGCTGACAGTGATGTTGCTACTATAGCCAACATCGTTTCAGCAAGTACCTGAAAGAAGCAAAGCGAACAATATGCTGCTTCCACTGCTGCCTTTTCCTCCTTTCTGTCACTTTTGCCTCTATAAAGCAGAAGTTGTCTGTTATATGTTGGAGCCTGCTGTAATTTGATCAAATCCAAGGAAGATCATGCTGAAGAAGTGACAGCTAGTCAATGGATAGTATCGTCCCTAAGTTGTTATCTGTCTGGGGTCTGCTATGATCAATGCTTCTGTGCTGAGTTCCAAAACCTTAGAGCCAGACCAAAAATGCAAAACAACTTCTACAGGGGATAATTCTTTCTCCTTTTCAAGTTCATGTCAAAGCAGGCTTCACATATACACCCGAGTGCTTTCTGTGTATAATTGCTGAAAGTACAAATACCTTAATTTATACTCTTCGGTAAAAAAGCATTCAGGTATCAGAGGTTCAAACCTGAATTTACTCTTCAAGCCTAACAAAGCTTTCTGAGCAGGCAATTCTCCTGTACAACACAGCTATGATGGAAAACGCAGCCGTCTGAAAATATGCATTTCATTTCTGTTGTATAAATACTTTGCAGATACAATTCAAAACCTCAGTATGCGCAGCATGAATGGTTGCGAAAAATCTGATAATATTTGATCAAACTGAAAAGTGACTTTTGATATGTTTGTGATCTCTTTATATTATTTCTTTATGAGGGTTTGAGTCCTTCAACTATATCATTATGACTGTTCACACCTACATCTTAAGTATGATGCTCACATATTGGTGAAAAAGAAATTTAGAATCGCTTTGTCAATGATAAAGTTTACAATTCTCATTATGTGTTGGTTAATTATATAGTCACAGTCAGTTGTATTTGGGAACAGAAAAAATACTACATGAATTCTATAAATAGCTAAAGGCCTTGTATTACAAATATTGATGTCCTTAAATGTGGTCAGATTACCTCATTCACCAAAGACAACGGACCTGCTTACTCAAGCAGTAACTGCTGAGTACAAGTGTTTGCAGTGACAAGACTCAAGTCACAGCACAAGTTGTTTTTTTTAATTGATATTTAAGTAATTTACTTTTTTTGAATTTCAAACAATGAAAACAGCTGAGAAATGCATCTTTTCAGCTATTACTATAGGAAAAAGTGCAGCTTCTGAAAAAAAAATTACTGAGAATTATTTGCTAGGACATAGAAAAATGCATAGGTTCAAAATGATAGTTTTATATCTATTTTAAATGTAACTATGTGTTGTACTTTTCTCCCATTTCTCTTCCTGGCATGACTAGTGTCTTTTGTTTATTGATGACTCCATTCTGCATTCTTTACTTTCTTTTTTTCCAGTAGTTTTTTGCTAACTTTGAAATGTAGATACTAAGCCTTAACTTTCCCTCAAAAAAAGGAATATTAAAAGCTGCATAAACTGAGAGAGAAGACCATTATGTGAGGTCTTCACAGTGAATCCTGATGCATACAACCCCTATGGAAGCTGGTGATCCTTTCCACCTCAAAGTAGGTGTATCAGCTGAATGGGGATATGAATGGGCCAATACTTTGTATACAAGGTTATACTGTGCCTTTTCCTTCTACATGCTTGTTGCTTTCATGAAAAATATTTAAAAGGAGGCCTTACAAAATTATCTGGCTTCTGAGTTGATTTACATGCTTCTAGATGCCTCCTTGCCTTCTTCAGGGAAGTACCATGCTTTTAGGGTATGATAGCTAATTAACGTAATTTGCTAACAAAAACCTGAAAGATTCTGCAAGTCATTCATCTGCAAGGGTTTTGCAGTACCTGAAACTGTTCTGCATGATGACTTGTTAATTGTACGCCATGGAAATTCCTTCCACCTCACTTCTGCAATAAAGTCATTACAAAAATTTTGGACGTTTTTGAAGTTAAATTACATTGATTAAAGATGTTTGACTGAATTTGAAGGGAAGCAGTAACCACTATTGATCACATCATTACATGTAGCTAGCCTAGAAATCAATGCAAAGAAGATGTATGATTTGATGAGAATATAAGTGATGTAATTTCAGTGTGACATAAATAGCAGCAGTTTTAATGTTTCCAATTCAGCAACATCTACTGCTCAGTTATAAATGCTTTACGGTGATCAGATTTTCAAAACGGACCAGAAAGAGCCTTATATGCACTGAGCATATGGAGGACTTCCTACCCAGGCAGGGAGTTACAAACACCAAGCTTTGCTAAGCAGTCCCCTGTAGCTCGTGGACGTGGTTAAGTATTGACCACACAATCACACCAACATTTTCTTCAGCAAAGACTTGGGCCCGGTGGGCTCTCAATCAAACCTCTTGTAAGGGCATCACCATCTTTCTTGGCTGCAGTAAAAGAACTTGCATTTAATGGGTCCTTCCTGAGCTATTCCAAGGCTAGCTCAGCTTAATAAAACACACCTCCTTCATAGACATAGCAGAAGATATCAGAGTGATGTGGTGTTGGAAGATAAAAAAACGTATCAGGAAAAACTAGCATTTGTATATCAATCAATTAACATGTTCTCATTCACATTATTACCTTTTTTTCTCTATTCCTTTTCAGCATGTGAGCATTCTATTCATTTGGCTCTCAGATTGCACTTCCTATTTAACATAACACTCCTACAAAAACACAAGTTTTCCCATGAAATATGTGTATGTAGAATGTGCAGCCTTTCCCTCATAACCTCCTGCTTTTGTCTGGTGCCAAAAAGGAAGATGCATGTGAGGCCAAGCAGCAGAACAAAACATCCCCAGCCACCATTACTTTGCTCTTTCTTCTCACCCTGGCAAGAACTTCATTTTGCTGCCTCAGTCTTGATGCTATTTGCCTTTGCTTCTGATAGGAGTGGGTGATGGTAACAGCCATTCATGAAGAGCAAAGGTATCTATTCTTGCCTGCTTCCCACTTTCTTTTAATCAAATATTAATTGGGTACAGCCACTTCACTACTCACAGACCATATCTAGCAGAAATGAAAAAAGTTAATCTTTTATGCTTTCAGGAAAGGAATAGTAAAGACTGATCTGCTTGTGTGAAAGCTTGCAGGCAAAATAATAGTAATAATAATAGCAACAATTATTATTATAAATATTATTTACAGATACTACATAACTCAGATTTACTTGGGTAAGGTCATTTCATCATGTAACAAATTAAAAGACTGAATTGCAGTATTCATACAGAAAACTTTGGAGCAAAACTACCAGATCCTGCATCGTTTAGGGCTAATAATCCTACTCTTTACTGATGAAGTCCAGAGAAGAATCATGTCAGGGTTTGGAACACACATTCCTGTGTTCCATGTCCTTATATCTGCCCTGCACTAAAAGTTACTCTATGATTTGAACAAACATAATTTCTCCTCTGTAAAAGAGGAAAAAAAAAACCAAACCAACTCCTAGTTTTAATGAGATATACTAATGCTTTGAAACTCTCGGTAATCTTAATTTTCGAATGTTTTTGTTTTACCATTCCCAGAGTTTGAGACTCAACTAGGTAATTTAAATTCCTGGAAATTCAGTGTCAGAAGGTGTCTTTTTTTCAAAGCTAAAGCCACAAAAGGAAACATTTCCTGGCAAATCAAATCTAGGGTAACCAATTTCAACTCAACCATGTTCATGACTCATACTTCATCTTCATAAATCTTAAAATCATCTACTCTGCAGTCATGAAAACTTGTGAATAGCAATTTGAAACTGAAATATTTGCTGAAGTGAATTTCAAAGAAAGACTTAGTTCCAAGACCGTAAATTCTTTTAGTTGTCAGTCATTCAGGCACAAGAAACAGCGATACAACTCATTTGGGAAACAAGACTGTGATTTCTTCGAATGAACTTCATGCACTGAGTGCTCTTTTTATAAAGGAATGGAACATTAGACCTTCTCAACCATCACAACCAATGGGGTGGTAGTTAAATGCTCAATTCTATCCTAAACTATACCCTAAACAAGGGAGATTCTTGATCGAGCTTGCCAAGACCTATTCCTGTAACTTAAAAATGTTCTCTTGGTTCCCTTTAGAAATTTAAACAACACTCAGTGTAATTGAATATATTTGCTTCTGCCTATTGACTTTGTATTTCCCTTATCAAGACAACAGTATTTTCTTAGAAGTTGCCTTGGGCATTTCTGCAAGGTCAAAAAGACACAATGCACAGATAGGGATAAACCTACTTTGAATTACTGCATCCATTCATGCTCCAGTGGCTCTGCAACCCTGACAGCAACAAATGAAGACTAGTATATTGGGAGTATAGTACTCAACTTAGAAAATGCAAAAAGAGGGTATGGTCAGAAAGAGCCCTGACATGCTGTTAAACATTTACCATCCTGCCTGAGCTGCTACACCACTAACACATGTAAGTCACAAACAGGAGTCACACGGGTATGAGGGAAGCTGACAGAACCACATGCTTGCAACTATGAATTCACGTTTCCCAAGAGATGCCCCAATCACGGCACAATGTTGTCTTTTTGACAGAGCGAGCTGCACATTCAAGGGAAAAATCTCTTCCCTTGCCAGTAGGTTTTGAAGAACTAAAACTGGTTGTTCCTTGTCTGAAGTCCTTTGACTATGGAGGGGTTTTAGAAGCTTCAGCTCGTGTCAAAGTAACATATGCTTGATGAGAACTCTGGTTAATATCGTAGAGCTTTTGGAAAGAGGTGCCTGAAAACCACCAGCAGACAGGACTTTGCGTCTTAAATAACTTCTGTCACTTAGGTGCCACTGAGAGTCAGTTACCAGCCCTTTTCTTTTGTTGAAATTATAGCCTTATTCATTTTATAGTATTAGATAAAAGGGCACATACGCTCTGAAAGGGCAGGTAACCTCAGGGCAGGATACTGCTCAACCTTTGTCTCTGGGTAGCCGAATTGAAAATCAGCAGCTATCATGGAAACATATTGTAAAGCTGGGATACTGCTGTGAATAATGAAGCATATCAAGTGTTTTGATAAACAAAGGAATTTAAATGGGCCTGAAAAAGAAAAGAGAAAAAGCATTACGGATTGTCATCTTTTCCAAAATCTTCCATTAGTGCTCTCACAGAGTCCTGTTCTCTACCTCTCAGACTCTGACTCAAAATTCCATTTAAGAAAATGAAGAACACGATCCTGCCATCTCTTCAAAGATTTAACTTTATGGTAGAAAGATTTTATTGTTGTTATTTGCCATTAAAGGTAATAATTCTGGTGTAGTTTTCTTTTGCTAGCATTTGTGTTATTTTATTAACATCTCCGTAGTACCAGTTAGCACTATAAAAGGAATTCCAATTTTTAACACGATTATTAGTCTCGATTTTCATCCTCAAAGCAGAGATGTTTTCGAAGGAGCCCAGGGAGGAGGAAGTAATACGACTCAGACACTGCAGTCAATTGTTACCTCTGAGCACATACACTTAGATTGCTTTTCTTTGATGCTGCTGCCAATTTTATTCACAAGCACATAAAAAAAGGTCATGACATTTAGAATTACAGTACTCTGGAAATTAAATGTTCCTTTACATTTTTAATTTCTGAAAGTAATTTATCATGGAATAATATTTGAATATGATTGAATGAATGTGTAAAGATTAATGCAAACTGTCTTCAAATTGGAAGCTCACAACCACATACATTTAACCTTGTTCTATAACAGGCATAAAAAAGTTCATGGGGTAGCTCCAAGAGCTGCACTTCTATTTTGCTGGAAGCATTTGCACTGTAATTCTCCTTAGTATTTTTCCACTGACATGTCTGTGTAAGGCATGAGATTTAGCTCTCTGTCATTTTCTACTTAAGATTACGCTGTATTTGAATGGATTTCACAAACCTGGCAACTAAATAAGAAGCAGAAACTGAGTTCCAACTGTCTGCACAATTCTTTCATACAAATTTTTATATAAGAAATCAAAGTACTGATTTTTATACCAACCCAGCAATATTAATGATACTATTGTACTATACGAGGAAAATAAAATAATTTTGTGTGAAGATTGGAGAAAACACTAAGGTACCAAGTAACCAAAATGCTAATCAGAAGCTCCAGACTGAGAGGTCTGGAGATGTGATGGAGGGGAGATCACTCAAGTGCTGTCGTGACGAGGCTTCAGGGGCTGCCACGCTCTGCCATGCGATTGCCTTGGACAACTCACATGTGTGTCCTCAGATAATAGTCAGGGCTTATTTCTCCAAAGTGACACTACTTGTTGAGCAAATGAAGGAATCTTAGGAAAGGCAGTGCTATGGAAATTTTTTGTGGTCAGCAATTAGAATTCATAATTCTCCCATAAACCTAAGGAAAGCTGACTGGCTTGCAGGCTGTAAAGGGCAGACACACACAATACCAAATCCCTTTTCAAGTGCTGCTAAAATTGCACCTGGGTAAAATTTATACTGGTATATAGAATTTACTCATGTTTTCTCATGGAAACTCCTAGAAGCTCTTCGTTAAAAGACTGACAAACTCTGAAATATTCTGTTTCAGACTCCATTATACTCAGTGGGTCAACTGAAGAGACAATGTCCGAAGAAAGGAGACTGAGGAACTGGCACATTCAAAGATCCAGAAGAAAATTTAAGATAAAGCAAGTTAGAAAGCCCCTTTGCTATTGATTATTTGATTCTCAACACCAAATCCTTCTGTGGGCATTTCAGCACCTAACCCCAGAAAGAAACAGACAGTGCTAAAGCAAAATATTATACTGCCTTTTTTTTTTTTTTTTGCACATACATATACATGCACATACACAGTGCCTCCCATGCCTGTACAAGTATTTTGCTTGTAACACTATAATGAGGCTTATGAGCGGTTTCTTTGCATACACTCAATGAAGGAGATGACTACTGTCTTCAGTGTTTTGAATGTTTCCATACACCTGTGGCAATGATTTCCCTTATTTCCCAGGTGATGTGCTCCTCCAAGGGGGCAGAGCACTCTCTTCATGCCACACTGAAGATGGCAGAATGGAGGCATTTAATATCCTTGACACCAGGGCAATGGCAGGCGTACTGTTAGCTCAAGTTTAGCCTCTTGAAAAAGCCTTCAGGAAAGTTGCTCTGCAGATCACCCAATCCATTAAATTAATGCTCTGATGGCTGGAGTTAAAGTTTTGAGTCAAGCAAAACAAAAGCCTAGGTTTCAGAATACATATACCCTGTCAAATTGCATTTATCAAGATAAGGGTTATTAGAATCTTTTCTCTCTTGTGTGAATGAAATTGTAAGCTTAAAATGTCACTGAAGATTTATTAATCTGATACTCTTTCTGATAAGGGCAAAGAAATAGAAAGGGCAAAGAAAAAGAAATATTTCTTGTAGCCCTTATCAGGCTACAAGAAGTAGAAAATATGAATAAGGCAATTTATCAGTGGATATACTATAACCAAAAGATTCAAGACACATAAAGCAATATTACAGCTACACATTGATTTCAGAACCTTACCATCTAAAATACTTCATCTAAGTTTGATAGCTATGCAGAAAAAATTCTGTGATTTGCAAAAAATGGAATAAACCTGAATTTTCAAAATCTAGGCTGGAGACTCACTTCTTGTTCCAGAAAGTAGATGGAAGCCTAACGTGAAAACTGTTGCTGTGCTAGAGGAGATGGTGTGTAGAGCACCACCAGCAGAATCATCAGTGTTTTCAGCTGAAGTGACAGGGCCAGAACTAACAGAGCAAATGTTTTTTAATTTTTTTTTTTTCCTATTTCTGTGCCTGCTCCTGTCAGAATGTCTCCATAGTGAGGAGGAGTAAGAGCAGACAGGTTCTTAAATATTTTGGGTCAAACAGACCACTGTTAAAGCTTCATCTTTTTTATACTCCACGTGGTGCATGAGGTAAACAAACACATTTCACGGCTTAACATGACAGAGCAAACCCTGTCTAAGCCTAAGTCACTACTTTGGCTTTATGAGCTACTCATACGGACAGGAGCAGAGCAGCTGTCGGTGAGGGACCCCTCTTAGCACTCCTCCTAGGAGAGGGAGACAACACTGTACTTAAAAACAGGCTACTATTCACTTTGCCACAGATGCTCTCACCAGCACATCTGCACTCATATCAAGAAACCACAGCCACAAGTAACAACTTTTTTCCTTTCCAAAAGGCTTTTCCCCATAGCAGGGTGGAAACTCTTAGACAGAACCTGGCTGTGACACTTGCCCTGCTGCTGGACTTCTGCTTTTAGTCGGCCTCCTTTGCAAGCACTAATTCCCTCTGGATGAGGTCACTCCGAGACAGCTCGTGCTTGCTTCCTCAGAAAAGACCTGGGGGAGTAAATTAGCTCACCAGGCTTTCAGACCAAAATAGAGAACTCACTGGAGAGCTGGCGGGGAAAACAGCCATTTGTGCTGAGACTTCAACCTTCGGCTTTATATAACATCATATGCAATGAGTTTGTTGTTGAAACAATTTCATATATAAATACATATACGTGTATTTATTTAATATATATTTGAATTCTAGTGATAACATTAATAACAATGAAGATTCAAATGATAATTGAGATCCCATGTAGTATATATGTGTAATTTTAAATGACTTTTTGGTTTACACACAGGCTACTGATTTTTTTTTTTTAAACTTAGGAAGTAATGAACCATCAAGTAGTATTTTTTTCTTTTCTGTCTTCTTTTATGATGATTCAATGTTTTCATTCAAAATATTTTCACTCAAAAATGAGATTCATTAGCCAGAACTCAGTTTTCTTATGAGATTCTATCAAGTGGGTGTTACTTTTGCAGCAGTTAAGATGTTTGAAAGCACTACATGTTTAGAAAAGGATTAGTTGTACCTTAGCTTTTTCTTAGAAAATGTTACATATAGAATATACTAGTTAGGAAATTTCTTTCTTACGTTTTTCTATGAACACAGCAGGAACCAATTAATCTGCTACAATTCCATTAACAGCTCAACTCACCAGTCTTCTCCGTCTTGTGTTTTGAACTTTCAGGTCCTGGAAGGCAGGGGCAGGGCCCTTCGCATCGAGCTGTGATGGTTTTGCCAGAAGTACATGCATGAAACTCCAACTTGCACTAGAATAATTAAAAAAAGGAAGAATATGTTTTGAATTAGGACAAGATAGAAAAGCAGCAGCTGTGGATTAAATGAGAAACTGCATTTAGCAATAATGGCATTGGACAGATTGCAAAACTTCAGTCTCTATTGAAAATGCCATTGTTTTTGTTATTACAGATAACAATAATAGCTAGTTCCTATGCAGAGCTTTTCACGGCACTTCTAAATGTGCCTTGTAAAGCGTTGTTATTGTTCCCTGCTTAAATATATGGAATCTGCAGCATAGCAAGTTGAAACAATTTCTTCCAGGTCACCTAATAGATCAGCGGCAAAGCTGGGAAGAAAACACAAACCTCCAGAATCCCATGTGCTCCCTATGCTGCATTACCACGTTTCAGGTGTGAAATCGTGCCATCTATCACCTGTTACTACTAGTGATTTATTAGTTTGGTCTTTTGAGGAGCTGGGAGCTCTCAGTTTCCACTGCAAGCAATGGGATTGGTCTGAGTAACATCCATGAAAAGACAACAATCCTCGCAATAGTGACAGCTGAAAGAAATCAGCTCACCAGCTCATGAGACTGATCCTTCAACACATCAACATCTCCAAATAAGGATGAAATTTTAAATGACTCCTACCAATAACTACAAATTGCCTTAACAGTACCATCCCTAAAATTAGCCATCCATCATGCAGTCAACTCCAGAAATACAACAAAATTGTAAAACTGAAGAGTAAAGATTAAACCATGAGCAGTGCAGTATAGTTCCCTATATCTGCATATTGTTTCTTGTTGCTTTCCCTTCCTAATCCAGCAGATGGGATTTACAGCAACTCTTGACAGTCACCATATTCAAACCATTTAGGACAGCAGGGCATGTGCAGTATTGGACGAATGAGACAGGAGAATTAATATTGCAAAAGTGTGCTCGTTAAAAAGCCCCAATTTATAACACACTGACTAGTCATAGCCTTTGCTGTTTGCATTACATATATTTTAGTGCTGACTTTCCTCTAAGAGCTTTGCACCTGTGTAGCTGTCCTCTCTGCAGTTACTATCCCAAGGATATTTTCCCAAGACTGTGCCCAGCAGCACAGTTGCTGGAGACTGAGCTAACGTACTAATAAAACAGAGTAAAAGAAAACAGCACACAGAAGTAGGAACAAAAATGTGCGAGGCGTTCTCTTTGGCTTGATACCTAATGAACTGAATTCAGTTCCATTTTTTGTCTTCTTCGAGCACTGATTTTACCAGATCAGAATCTGAGGGCTTTTAATGCAAGGGGGAGTTTGCCTGCAGCACTGAGACTGGCGCTCCTCCCTGCAGAGACTGCCTCCTGCCAGGGGAAACTGGAAACGTCGGGCTGTAAAATCCCTTTGATATGTCTGAGTTTTATTATAGATTAATTCTTTCTCATTTAAAAGTAGGTCAGCATGCTCACACAGTGCGACACAATGTGTTTTGAAACGTACAACTTTTTTTGAAGGCCGAAGGATGCACAGCATAAGGCCATGGCGTTACCCACTGGGGATGCCGTGGGCAACTGGAGCTCATCCAGCAACAGCCACTGATAAACATCACAGCATCATCTTCTGTTATTTTGGTACAGTGGAAGCCAAGAGAACAGAACAGGATGTTGTTACATGATAAATACCTCCTGCTTTGAAAGTACTGCAAATATCTTGGCTTTGCCTCTATTTGTTTTTGTTAAAAGGGCTCATCTTTGCCCAGGCTTTAATCTAGCAGCAGGAGACCATTATCCTGTGCCTACATCCTATTCTGTTGACATTATCTCCTGGCCATTCCGAACTTCAATGCATCGTGGTGGTTGCACGCTCTGTGTGATGTTCTGCCTTTCCGATTATAGAAAATGCACAGCCACACACAAACATGTGCAAGCTTAGCTTGCACTTTACACTAATTTCTTGCAAGATTGAAGGGAATATAAGTACTTATTTTTCATCTGTTTGCTTCATAAATATGCTGCACAGAACACAAACGCAACAGAAAGCACATCCGAAGGAAAGGAGAACAGGAGAAAGGAAAACACTCTCTGAATGCACAGTCCTGAAGGCAACAACTCTGCAGCGTATTCTGACAGTCAATGTGTTATTGAGAACACAGGCACAAATCTTCTGCCTCCAGCTGGAGTTGATCATTTAATCCCTTACAGAACATCAATTAGTTACATATTTTATTATGCATAATAAATGTAAATTATGTATCTAAACATTAGCAATTATACTTCAAATACCACCTTTAAGATGGTAAGGCCTATTTCAAGCCTGTTATTATGTGCAGTTAAGAAAGAAAGAGCTTTATACTTGGCAACAGCAAGGCAAGTTTGTCCTCAGCTTTCCTTATAATTGATAAAAACGACAACCAAAAATCTCAAAATAAACCAAAAAAGAAACTGCTTAAAAAGGGCACTCTCTATCATCTGAGTGTGCAGGGAGAGAAGGAGAGCTAAACTTGAAGATCACAATGGTGTAGTCACATGTGAGTAAATTTACACCTATGATTAACCATATTATATTCCCACCATACTCGTTTGGGATGTTAGTTTGTATACATATAGAACTGTGGTCGCAGCTTGGTGTTGTGGGAGGAAGATGAAAGAACTCCATCATTTTAAATATTAAATTAGGATAACACTGATTACTTTTCAATACCTAATCACTGTATGTAACGGTTTTTCCCTTTCCTAAAGAAAAACATGGAGATATCATACTTTCCAGGTGATGGTGTACTTACTTACTGTAATAACCTACACAAATAGCTCAAGTTTGGATTTAATGACATTGCCTGAGCCAAACTAAGTGATATTCAGAGGCAGAGTGACCACAGAAGATGTCCTGTGCAGTAATAATGAAGGTTTTGGACTACTCTGCCACTGGATCTACAGCCTGGAAAAAGCCTGCTGGTTTTCTCCAGATCATGGACACAGCATTTCTATATTTATGGAGAAAACCCAAACACTTTCTCTCCTTTTGCCATCCTCATCTCCTTCTCACATAAAAATAAAAATATACACAGTACAGGAGAAAACATATTAAATGAAGGAAGGACCAGCCTATGTAGATGTGGTGCTTAGGGACATGGTTTAGTGGTGGACTTGGCAGTGTTAGGTTTACGGTTGGACTTGATGATCTTAAAGGTCTTTTCCAACCTAAATGATTCTATGATTCTACTGGTGTTTCACATCAAAGGGACATTACAAGTTTTGCAGACATGAGCCATGAAGCTCCTTGCAGTGATTCTACGCAGAACTCACTTGGAGCAGTCCCACAGTTTGGGGCTTGTCCCTCTGAATTCAGGGGACTCATCTCACTGGTGGTACGACTGGATACGCCTTGACTCTCTGCTGAGCTTTTCTCCTACTAGAGCTCTCTGGGTTCTGCCAAGTGTCATATTTCTCTGCTACCTCCCTAGTGTTTGAACTGTATTTGTTTGCTATGAACCCCAAGGCCCACATAAACATCTCTCAACTATTTTACTGCAAATGGAAAAGCAGCTCTGTTATTTGTTGCTAAACTTATATGGAGAACAATAAAATATATGAGGGGAGAAACGGTTGAACATATTCATGGAAAATTCATAAATTAATTTATTCAACTAAGATGTGGGAAATTACTGCAGACTGTGTTTTGGCTAAAGTGTTCCCCTGAGAATCCACTGCTCGTATAATGATTCTCTCTTTATTGTCAGTGAATCTATAGCAATGTGTTTTGCATAAGCATTCACATTTGAGGGAGAAAGAAAATAGCTACATAAAATTTATTCCCAGCTATTTTATTCTTCTCTGTCAGTCTCCAGCCTGTAGTCCCTGCTAGAGGAAAATCTAGATATTTTTTTAATGATGTAATAAAACAGCGTATCTCTGTCTTTACATTGGCTTTCAACTTTTGGCAGCCAGGTTTTGATCTAACCTGCACATAAGTAACACTGTCGAATAAGTTACTGTGATCTTTTTCACAAGGTTATATATTTGACTAATGAATGTCTACGTGGACAGCTTAGTGCAGACTCCAGACCACATTAATGTCTTGAAAAGCTTTGCATCCTGACACAACAAACTCCCATATTTTCTTCAACTGCTGCCAAGTAAGGCAGCAGTGGGTTGAAACAGGGGACATTGATGGCTTCTGGCCATCAAGGAGCATCGGTCCGGAGCAGCCAGCTGAGCTGCCTCCCGGCTGGCATGGAGTGATGTGCACCTCCATCCCCTGCTGCAGAGCTGAAACTGCCCCTGGCATCCAGACAGCTACAGGTGAGACAGCAGCTTACGAACCTGCTCCTTCCACCAGCAGATACCCAGCCGGTCCCTGCTGAGGTCAGCTAGTATTCCCCTGCCAGTGGAGAGGAGCAGACAGGAACACTGCAACATTAAATGCTCCCAACGGCAGAGATGGACTTTGCGCACACTGACAATATTTGATGCATTAACTACACATGCTGGGATGAAGACTGGCAGCTCACTCAGTAATGACAGAGCTGTGCATTTCTTCATTATGATTCTAATTACAATATATAGGTTAAACACTGTGAGATCCTAGCCCTGACAGCACTTTTCATCAGGAATGCAGATGTAATTAAGAACCTGCCACAGGTGCCTCAGATGGCCTGGGACATACTATGTGCCTAATGTTGCTCCTGTTCGTAGGGCCACAGAGAGGATGGACAAGCAGAGCACTTTGCACAGGCTCCATATTCCTGGGCGATCTCACAGCCCCAGTAACAAACACCAGGGAAGGGGATCAGGAGAGAGCATGCTTTAGCTGGGGTTCAGCAGAGGGAAGGCTCTCCAAGACGCTGATTTGGTCTTAATGTATAAAATTTGTAATACGAAATCTGTCATTTAAAATTTCTTGTAGCTGTGCTAATAAAGGAGAAAATGTTAGCTTCGAAACTTCTATTGCTTCTGTCATTAATTGAAATGTGAATTAAAAAGCAGAGAAACATATTTTTGTCGGTGGGAGTATGTAGGAATTAGCAGACAAGATACACGACGAAGAAAAACTACCATGATGTCTCTTTCTCAAAAGACTGAAAACTGGAAAAGGAGGTTAAATTTTATAGTATACTAATTAAAATGTATGTTAAAAACCTAAAATATTAATCTTACTAATAGCAGGGGCTCTAAAACTCTGTTGTTGGATAGTGCTCTCGCCTGGAAGACACTGCATCTTCTTTAGCGCCCTGCAGCTTTTTACATTTCCACCAAGAATTATTTCAGTGCAGTGTTTGTTTTATGGTGCATCTTTTGTTCACTCACAATATGTCTCTTCTAAACTTCAGATACAAACAACAAAAGCTTATTATTTTCTACCTTATCTTTTACTCAGTACCTGCCAATGGCAGAAGCTAAAACTTCCTGAAATTACAGCATATATATTTTTTTAGTCCAGAGTTTCTTTATATCAGTAGTTTTTTGTACCTATCTGTCTTAGCAGATAATTAGAATCCATTGGAATTCAGACATCCATTTGAGAGGGGTTGTTTGTTTACAAGCTTTAAAGCAACACTTGCCATTGCTTCCTTAGCTAGGACTCTTATCAGTATTTTCTTTATAAGCCTCTGTTTCCAGTTTTCATCAGATGGGGAAAAAAAAAAAATCACTATATTTTTAACACACTCAGACCAAGAGAGTTTTTTTTTTTAACTTCACACAATAAAAAAGTTCAGTATCGTATCTTCAGATTCCAAAAGAAATGTCATACAGTGCACTCCCTTTGCATCCTGCTGAACATATACGTTAAAAAGTTTTAATGGGAATTCTGCAAACTTCTTAGGCTCTGTAAAACCTGAAATCCTGAAAACAACTACTCAGTTGGGCAGCTGGGAGACAGCAAAGTCAACCATGTGAATTCACGTTTGTAAGAAGTCAGCCACTAATGTGAGGTCCTGACACGAGTCTCAAATTTGGGGCTATGTGACAGGGTTGTGTGGTCCCACAGCACTTCTCCTCCCTGCCATGCACTTCTGCTGCCTCTTTGCTGCTCTGCAAACCAAAGCCTTGCCCGGGCCCCGCTGCCCTGGGCTCTGGAGAAGGAGAGGTGCTGCACTGGGACAGGGCAACAGAGCTCCATGCCTCGGAGTGGGCACTGAAAATGCAGACCAAGCTCTGTCCCCAGGACTGACCACTTGGGTGGGATTTATACTGATAAAAGTGGTTATTCTATGGCCAGACTAGCATTTTGCTAGCTAATATAGTCATCTCATTGCTCTGGGCACACACTTGCTGTTCCTTCTGCTTGAAGGATAAGCTCACTACAGCAAGGCTTCCTGCCCTGCACATGCTCTGCTCCAGGATGGGACTGGCTCATGTTATTGCAATAAAAATAAAGGGGAGGCTGGGGAAAAAAAAAAAATAATCCTTTGTTGTCTATTTGAATAGCTACCAGGTGAACACACAGCACTTTATCTTTGCAATAAAAGCTGTACAAAGATATCTTAAAAACCTGGAGTTCTAATTAGCTGTGTTCTCCTTATGAGAATACATAGCTGCTGCTGATAGTTAATGGGAGTTATGCATGCATACCAGTGGTGGAATAAACTCTAACACAAACAATCTATTGTGTGAATACATACTGAGCCATTTTTAAAATGTGTGCTAGCTGTAGCGTTGAAGTAGATGTTATAGCTGATTGGCTCAGAAATTCCCATTTCTGCAAGAAATGACATGAAGCACCTTAGTAAATCTCAGGTAAACAACAAATATTTGAGAAAGTCTCTCATTGCACACTTAGCTGAGAGGCTAGTGGTTCATAATCTGCTAGAAAAAGTGAACAGCTTCCAGGTTCAGGGTCAAGAAGAAAGAGACCTAGGTTCCAAGGCACTGATATTAAATAGGCTGAACAGATTTACACACCTGAATGCAGTAACGGCAAAAGGTCTCATGCAGCAAAGCTCTGAGGACCACAAATTGCTCTACACTCCACAGCTCTGCCCTCTGCAATCCTGCAGCTCTAATGATGGAGAGCTGCAGGACTTTGCCCTCAGGGTAAAATTAACCACAGACCAGAGAGAAAGCATGAGACCCAGGCAATCTTAAATACAACTCTTTAAGTCAGGACGTCACATCATTAATATTGCCAAGAACAGCTGCTCCAAGCACATAGCTCAGGTCCCTACAATCAAACTTGTCAATTTTAAGATTTTAAAATGTAACAACACTTTTCATTTTAAATTTTTCAGCTCTTTTTTTTGGTTACGTCCCAGCCATAGGTCTCGCCAGTAAGTAGCGATAGGACAAGAGGAAACGGTCTCAAGTTGCATCAGGGGAGATCCAGGTGGGATATAAGGAAGAACTTCTTCACTGTAAGAGTGTTTAGGCATTGGAACGGGCTCCCCAGGGAGGTGGTGGACTCATCATCCCTGGAGGTGTTCAAAAAACATTTACATGTGGTGCTTCGAGACATGGTTTAGTGGGCATGGTGGCGTTGGGTAGAAGGTTGGACTTGATGATCTTTGAGGTCTCTTCCAACCATAATGATTCTATATTCTATATGCAAATCAGTAAGCTACATGGTTCTGACTCTTACAGTGTAAATTTAAACAACTGTCCACCAAGTTCAGAGCAACTGGAAAGACAGAAGGTTCATCTTCCAGGACAACCCCGTCGGTTCCTGGCCTAGGCTTCAGAGAAGTGCGAGCTGAGTTGCAAGAGGCAGCCATCATGCAATTCAGGATGGCATTAATTGCATATTTTGTGGCTCTGCACTATAATTAAACTGTGCACACCTCTCTAAAATTAGGTTTCAACTTCTTAGCAGAAGAGCAGAAGGGGCTCCTTGTTTTCATCCGTTAAAGTCAAAAAAGTTGTTTTAGAGGACAAAGAGCCTGACTGCTCAGCAGAGGATCAGCTCTGCTCCTAAGAAGAGTTCATGCCACTTCCTTGCCTTCAAATTAGTGCATGAGAGACCTTGAAGAGAGAGCCTATGACCATGGGGTACAAGTCCTACACACCCCAACTAGGAGAAGAAGTGGGAGGAAACGAGTGGGGCTGAGCTGGGGGCAGGCGTGCCAACCGTCCGCTCTCAGACCAGCAGCCAGAAGCACTCCCCAGTGATGTGGAAACCCAAGGTAATGGCACAGCTAAAGCAATGACTCTGGAGCAAAGTATCTGGCCACACTGCAATCAGAATATGGACTGCTAAGTGTTCTGCCATTAATTTGTTTCTAAAGGACTATTGGTTGATCTCTCATATTTGTCATCGGACTCAAAGTAGCCAAGAGATTTACATTTAAAATGTTACCCTGCTGGTTAAAACTACGCAAAGAAGAACAAACTACAGACTTGCCAAAAAAAAAAAAAGCGCTATTTCCCAAATTGACTGATAGCTGATGAGATAGTAGGGTAACTGCTTGTAGGCATGTTGAACCATTTAAGTTTTTGAATGGCAGAGCTGCAAACCAAGGAAATTATCATGTACTCATGCTACTGCAAACTGCCCTTGCGGATAGAGCAAAATCAGCTAATTTGGGGACTTCTGTACAGACCACTGAAGGACAAAATTCTGTTCTAATACAAAACAAATTGCCCTGAGAAATAGCTGGCAATCAGCTCAATGTGAAGCAGGAATTTAAAAATCCAAAACCCCACAGTTAATTGCATCAGCTAGATGACATGGCATATAAGGTCACAGCACTGGATACAGGAGGACATTCAAGGGACCATTTATTAGTGCAATGTAGCAATGTAAACAAATGGTTGCCATTTTGTGAACAAACAAGAAAATAGTTCGAGGCACCAAAATCTAGCATGTCATATAGAAATTAAATTTGTTTTTACAAGTAATTTAGATGCCAGTTCTGGAAATACCTAGGCCAAGGTCGGGGTGGGGGGCATATCTCAGTTGGTTTATCTTCTTGTAAGAAATTCAGGTGTTTATTGGAGCAGCAGAGGCCAAGCAGGGCTGGAATTCAACACAGAAGCAATTCATAAGTGGAAATATTTGTGCAACGCCAATTTCGACTTTTCCTTCACTGGCTGAAGAGAGCAAGACAAGTTAAAAGGCAAATGAAGACAAAGCACTTCTGTCACTATGAATGGCTGAGTCAAAATAAAGACACCCAGCCCTCCTTCTCCCTGAGATATAACACAAAGTACCAGCCTGTGTTAAATCTGCAAACCGCCCTGCTCTCCTGATCCGCCCTCCCGTTAGTTATCATCCGACAGCTACTACAAGGTAGGCACACACTTGTCCTCTCCCCAGCAGAGTCACGTTCTTAGACCAAGACCTGGGCTTCAGCCTGCAGTTTCATTTGGGTGACTCTACAGATCATTTCCAAGTACCAAGGTCATGCCCACCCTCTGGGCTGTCCAAGTTGGTTCCCTGTGCACGAAGGGAGGAGCTGAGGTGCAGAGATGATGATGCCAAGTCCCCAGGGAGCAGATCTGGCTCACAGGCAGCCCAGCACCTCAGCCTTCTCCCGTGGGCAGGGACTCGCTGCCACAGGTTGGCATTAACTTGGGCATCTCTACAGGATGCTTCAGTGCGTGGCAGAGTCATGCACTATGCCTGGTAATTACCACTACGAACTGTCTTTGGAGATGCTAATTCTCTCATCAGGAATATTTTCAGGATCAGAATCCAAATGCAAATGTAGGCAGCAATGCTGGCTTATTTTAAAAAGATTAAAAATGTAGCTTATAGCCCATATTCTATATTCACATACAAAAGCATTTCCTGTTGCTAAATGTCTACTCCTTTTTCTTCCTGCAGGATTTGCATGATAGCTCACTAACGAGGACCATTTTCTAGCTGCACACGGGAGTTTTTGCTTTCCAGTACACTAGTCCGCCACATCTTAAGATGTAGACTTTAAAAATCACTTTCCTTCTGTATTTTTTTTCTTTCATTTCTAGGTTATATTGCTTTTGTCTCTATGAAATCATTCTCTATTCTAACTCTTCATAATTACGAGCTGAGAGTTCATTTCTAATAGTGTTATTCAAAGTAGAAAGAAGCTACTTAACTTTTTTTTTTTTCAAATAGACCAAAGCCACCTTAGTTTACAAGTAAAGAAAAATCACAGGAAAACAATTGGAGATTTGGAACGATCAATGCTGCTTGAAATGTACATGCCATGTAATTGAGATGCATTTTCATTCTGCAGCCATTTACTGATCACATGAGAATGATAATTTGTCATTTTTACTTGCTTCAAATTACTAAAGGCACTTTAATTTCTCTCATGGAGACAACACATCAGATAACGTGAACATAATCAAGAGGTAACGATCTGTGGCTCTATGTACATACAGATACTCCAGTTACCAGCTAAACAACATATGGCAGAGGGAAGGCAATGGAAGACATTCAGATTCCCAAGCACAGGGTTTCCACCCAGGCAATGACTGTTTAAACAGAGCAATTTAGCTATGCCACAGAACTGTATCAATCTAGATTTCAGATGAGGCAATGCCCCATCTACTCATTCATTCTCGTAACCATCTGTCCATACCTGGGCAGAAGGCAGCATCTGGTGACCACTATAAAAGGTACACACGTCTCCTTCAGGCTTTTATGCAACTGGTATGACGACAATATTGTAGCATCTCAAAAATCTCACAACCAACTCTCCCCATCAGTCAGTAACTGCAAAGGCATATGCCTTCTGTAGGAGAACTATATCACGTAAGGAGCCTAAAGCAAAGAGCTGGGTATTGGCATTACGTGAGGGTCCTGTACCTAGGGCTGTATTTGTTACTTGAAGGTGTCTGATGCATCTGACAGTATGTTTTTAGGGATGAGATTCTGACCACTATGGCTGTACAGGCTGAGAACAGTTCAGAAGTAAAGTTTAATCCCCTCCCTGATGTATGTATTTTTACAAACGAAAGTTGAAGAAAAGTTGCTACTACACCTGCTTCACCTCGTGAAACACTGGTGAATTAGTCTATTGAATTTGTTCTCTGCTGCCTATTCCTTCTCTAGCAACCTTGCCACAAATAACGAGTAACAGTTAAACTAGCATGTCATGTTCATAAAGTTTTGTGCTTCTCAGGGCCTGTGTTATAAAATTACTGGGGAGAAGGAGGAAGTATCTGGAAACATCTTGTAGTCCATGTGGACAAGGGTCTGGGGAGCTTCCAGGACAGACTGAGAGAAGGGAACAAGGGTCAGGCCGTGGTACTGTACTCTGGGCTTCTGAGCTCATACATCCTTAGCTAGCAATGATTTCTTAAACTCATCGCCATTTTTGCTGACTTGTTTGACAACTTGGCGGTGCAGTGAACAGCTAAAGTATATTCTTCCTTATTACCAAACTCAGTAGTTTACTTGTGCTACCAGGTCTCACGCCAAACATACAACCAAGTCCTACATGTACAGAGGCACTTCAGAAGTGTGAGCTTTTATAGCATGCATGCTTGGTTTTCAAAGACTGTGTCATCCTTTTCTAACCAAACTTTTGTCTTTCCACGTGAAGGTGAAGGTCAGTCTGAGCTTTTCTGTTCCCAAATAACATCACTGATAATAAATTTCAGGAGGCCAATCCCCTCCTCCAGAATAATTATCCCATTCCTTTCCCATCAAATATATAAGATTAACTAATTCACAATAGGTTTGCCCAGGTTTCACTGACCATGATGTGGCCCTAGGAGTGTTCATTCCTTGTTACTGATGTATGAAATGTACAGTATCAAGTAAACTTTCAGATCCTAGAGAGAGTTTTTGTCTGTTGTTTATAGATAGAGCAAATCTGAAGTGTAAGTACTAATACAAAATAAACAGCATCCTGCAGTACCACTGCTCTGGTTGCTTTCAGAATAGCAACAAGATTTAAGTGCTGAGAATGCCAACCTATTGTTTAATTGACTTCTCAGAATTTTTATTTTGTGAAGAATAAATCAAAACAAAAGCCAAACTGAAAGCCCCAATGCTAAGCAGCGCTGAAACAAAACATTTGGCAGTTACTAGCAAAGAAGCTTCAGGAATGTATTTTGGAGCACAGCAACCAATGAAGAACAAACTGGCTTAAGCTTTGAAGTTAAAGCTTTCAGCAATGCTTCTGATTTTTAAAGATGACAATAGAAACAATGAAAAATTAAAAAAAAAAAAAGAAAAAACCAAACCTGAGGCCTAGTTTAATGCTCAGTGAATGGACTCGCTGTGAAAGCCATCCATACAAAGCAAGCAGAATTAGTCTGTTTGCTCAGAAATCAAGTAACCACAGCTAATCCTTTTGCAGTATTATCCTGTTTTGGCCTTTAATAAATCTGCTTTAAATTAAAGATGTACCCAAGCCACAAAACACCTCCTTTGATGTTTTAAATGGCTCAAATAAGCTGTTTGCTGGTAAAAGCTCAAAATATGACTTCTGAAACCGAAAAAAATTAGTCATTTTTCTATGCTAAGAGGCTGGCACCTCTCATGAAGGTCAAGGCATGTAGGATCACAACTTTTAAGCACCTCGAGCATTGGTGCATCTTCTGCCCATGCATAAGGGAAAAAAGACCCTGGAGTGCAAGTCTCTTCCAAGCCAGTTACCCAGAAGCAGCTAATCTCCTTGTTTTACAACCCCTATATCGCACTGTCTGGATACTGGAACAAGGAATTTTACATTTTAACTGAATGCAGGCATGGAGCTTGGAACAAGGTAACTAACTTAGTGCAAATGACATTTTTATTGAAGCTTGTGTAATTAGCTATGAGTTGGTATAATAAATTCTAAGATTTTCTTGTTTGGTCTTCCTATCAAGAACACAACTTTCAATACTTGAACTTTGGCAGACAATTCATAGTGTAAATAATAGAGTTTTCTCCTATTTTGACTTTTGCTGCAGAAAGAAGGATTTAAAAAATAATATTAGCTTCATACATAAAACATACAACAGGCGAGACAAACTAACAACAAAAGTAATCAAGTTGTCCTTAGTGCAAAGGTAACTGTAGACAGAGGAGTCTATGTAACTGATGGGTTTTTAGAGTTCTGACCATCACATGCCAATTTGTTTGATTTGGCAGTCAAAACTGTGATTCTAATCAGGTTAGAAAAGGAGCCCTGTGATTACCATCATCAAGACTGGTAGCTTTCCCAAAAAGAACAAATACTGTATTTGCAAGCCTTACTTATTGCTGACTTCCCTTCAAAGGGTGTTTTTCTTGCTTAATGTAAAAGCATTCATTGCATTGGGCAAATCATCAACCAGCCAGAGATGGCTCAAGAACAGAGAGCTACTCAAACTTAGTTGTTTTATGCTTTGATCATCCTCTTCAATGGAAATTGTTTCACCTTTAGAGACAGGCGCCTGGGAACTTCGTGGAATTTTCCATAAGCTATATAAATATGCAGATGTCTGCAGGTGTCACAGCTAAGTGCAAGGAAGCCACATACTTCACTGTCCTGTGGCCCCTTCTCAGTCCTCTGAGTAACTGGACTGGCTCAACAAGGGTAACAATGGGAGAAAGCCACGTAGCCGTAACACACAGCACCCACTCTCATCAGGATGTAACCATGACATTTGCCTTCATCCCCTCTTTTCCCACTGCCTTTCTCAGCCATGTGACCTTGATCCTACCAAGTCTGAACCAGGCAGATGCACAAATCCTTTTCCCTTCAAAGTACACGGGGCAGAAGATCCCAGCCTCAAACACATTTTTGGCAAAATCATTCAGCCCAGTGGGCACCTGCCTTCTAGGTCCTACCGCAGTATGAACTGATAAGCGGTAGCGAGTATTACTGAAGGCAGGAATTGCTTAAAACATTTTTAATTACATCCACTGCAGAACAAATAAATACTTCCATTTAAAACAAGCTGAATTACAACCTATTCTTGTTCCTTGTAGTTTTCACCTGGAGCAGTACATGTTATTTCCCTCCTTGCTGCCTTCTGAATTCTCATTAACCTTTCTGTCAAGATTGCATGAAACATGTCCTGTTAATTTACCATGTTCTTTGAGAAATCTGACATGGAGATGACAAATGCTTATCCAAAAAAAAAACCAAAACCCTCTCGTTTAATGAAGTGCATAACAAGAAACATAAAATTCTAGTATACAACACAGGTTTGATTTTAGCTTTGCTACTTCAGCAAGTTCAACACAGCAAGACTATCTGAATAGCTTCAGCATCTGTCCTTAAGGGAGCAGAAGAAAAGGTCATGGACTCTCAAGAAATCTAAAGGCTTCAAGAACTTCATCCAAAGTTGAAGCATTTTCACTCTTCTAATATGATATTCTACAGCATGCACTCCTCCTAAATAAAAACCTTTACAATTAATATACACAGCTCTTACTCTCACACTTATCATAGGTCAAGGCACTAAATTTCTCAAGAAAGTTTATAACCTTGTGGGCATTTCTAGTAAGAAGTTGTTGCAATCTTGGTGCAACACAAGGTAAGGCATGAACATTTATATTCAGGTAGGTTTTTTGAGAGAAATACTGTATGTTCTATAAACATCAGGCAGCTAACAGAGCATTTGCTAATCCTCAAAAAATGATCCCAAAGCAGATTAATTGATCGGTATTAAAGTACTATGTCTATCCTACAAAATGTCCTTTGAAAAATATTCAGTAAGACAATTATGCAATGAAATTACCATTTATATGGTTCCTTTCATCTACAAAGGAGTCAAAGTCCTATGTATTTATAAGGGTATAAAGACATAGTACCGCTCAAGTGCAGCCAGTTCTGCAGCAGGAAATATCAAATGCTCTGCACCAGCACACAATATAATGGGTTGTATGAAGGGAGTGATGATATTTAAATCCAGAGAGATGGCAACACCCAATTAACCAGATTACAGTACTAAACATACACTCTAATGCAGGGGGCTTTCAGACTTTTATTTATTTATCAGCTCCTAAAAATTCAGTCCACTATAGCATCAGTTTAAGCCTCCTGAAAATAGCTTTGCATCTCTTGCATACCTTTCCTGGCCAAAGTACTTCATGGACCCCGTGTCAGATGGCCACAGACCATCTGTCAGAATCCACTACTTGCTTAAAAACATAAATCAACCAACATGGCAATCCTTCTACAGAAACTCATCAGTTCAGATTAAAAAACTGGTTCTTGGTAAGTCTCATACCTGTACCTGGACATGCAGTCGTCTTTTGTTGATTTAGCTTGGCATTGAGTGGCACTAGATCCAACAATAAAAATAAAACTGCTGTCTCTTAGCAAAAGGAATGGTTAGAAACAAGTGATTTCAAGTTGGAAAAGCCTATGAGCAACAAATTCTGTAAAAGAAACCCAACCCTTATAGCTGAACGCTACAGGTTTTTCAGAAAAGTAAAAGATTTTTTCCATTTATTTCTGCTAATTTGCACACAATGAAGCACACCAACTGGTCAAAACTCCTCAGTTTTTCTCCATTTAACAGGCCAACTTAAAATCCAGCAAGTTTACATTAAGAAAACCATAACGGTAGAACTTCAGAAGATGTCATACAGTCTGGACACTAGCAAAATTACTAATTCTTGGGATGAATATATTCCCAGTCTCTAGCTGGCCACTGTGCAGATGAGGTTTGTGGCATATATCTTATTATTCATCAAGAGTTAAACTTATTAGTAAACCGTAGATGTTATCTCCCAAAGAACTCTAAGACTCTAGAAGATTAAAAGTGTTTTCTTGCAATGAGATGTACAATGACCTCATATATATTAGTAGACGCTTTGAACTGGAAAATGCCATCTATTCTAGTTTCTGTGTCATATTACAGGACTGAGCAAAATAGAATACAAGAACATTCCTAAAAAAAAAGTTTACCCCCACCGAAGTCTAAATAAAAGTGCAGTTTGAAGTCATGTTTCCATGCCTCAAAAGTCCATTAAAAAAATATTTGGAAAATGCATTTACACTTTTGAAAGGGATTCAGCCCATTAGGCTAAGATTTTTTCCTAAAATATAAATAGCTCAAGAATCAAAAGATTCATGTAGATAATAAATCAGTATTTTTCACCTAGTATCAAATAGCCAGTTATATACCATTGATATTTGAACTGTTTTAATCTGCAATAGATTTATTTTTGTATTTTTTGCAACTTCCTTCAAAAAAAGCTACTTCATAGAAAAAAAAAGCAAAGCTCTCATGTCTAATACCATACATTTTGTTTTCAAAAAAAGCTACTTCATAGAATAACAAAGCAAAGCTCTCATGTCTAATACCATACATTTTGTTGACCAGTCATTTATCTATTTATCGGCATGTGCACTTATTCCCCATGTACACAAACGTTACATTTGTTCCAAATGGCTGAGCTCAAAGCCGGTTGCAGCAGTTCACGCTGCTGTGATGCTCCAGACAAAACCTCT
>NW_009607739.1:82481-94391 GCF_000690535.1 Cariama cristata
ATTCCTGCGTGTCCTCAAAAGAACTCAGAAACTACCCTTCTAAATGGCAATACATCACCCTTCCTGCCACCTATAACAACATTGTAAATTACTGGTGAAATGTCATCAAAGTAGAAGTCAAAGATGACCGCTTTTTTGGAACCAGTTTCTGGAATCCTTCAATATTAAGCCTTGAAACCAGTTCTTGCAGTTGAAAGAGAGCTGCATGTGGTTTCTGCCACAGTATCTGAATTGTCCAGAGGATGTCACCTTCGAAATGCAAGGAATGGAGGCATCTTTGCCCAAGTCCTGCTTTTACAATTGAAACTCCAAGGACAGAGTTAGCCCCTGCTCAAAGAAGAGGCTGGAAAATTGGGTCCTAGAGGCAGTATTGGCTCAATAAGGCCACACGACTCAGACAGACACTACAATGTCATCTTTCCTCATCCAAATTTGGAAAGGGTCTAACTTCCTGCAGAACCAATGAGAGTGAGGTTAATCCAACTGATGACTATTGCAGCTGGTTTGCCACATAATTAAGGCCCACAGTGACTGATAACAGGTGTTGATCGAGTTGACACTCAAATGAGATTTGATCTGCTCAACCTGCAGACATTTAATGCCTTAAACAGATACCAAGTTCTCAGGTTGGGTATTTACATGTTTGCCACATGCTTCACAGACTCATCCTCTTGGTCTTCTAGCACTACTGGCTATCCTTTGAGCTGGGGCTGGAAGGACTGTTTTCAGCACTTAAAGGTTCAAATGTCATTTTGGCAGCAATATTTTTCTCTTGAACATTATAGAGACTGTAAGTATTTTGATAGGTGATCATCACTAAAGATAGAAGGAAAAAGTGGCCTATTTTAGCTGTTGATTAGCTCACACAATCAATGGGATGCATATAAACATATACTGAAAAAGTAATTGTATTAAAATGCTAATAATAATGTAAATATTTTAATTTCCACTATTTGGTACACTATCTGAAGGTACTATCACAAGATACTGAAATGAAGAGTTGTTCTCTCGATTTAAAGCAACATACTTAAGAGACTGTAGAGTTTATCTTATTTTGTAGTACCTGCTTCTTTGCCCTGGATAGCACGGTTAGGGTGTCTGAGCCCTCACTTCCATGGGGAGGCATTTAATAAGTCAGTCAGTACTGGCCTCCATCCCTCAGGAAAGGCATTAGTCCCTTCTCATTCTGACCACTGCCTGACCAGCCAGATGGATAAAGTCTCACTGCCCCTGAGCATTCTCCCAGTCTCTTGGCTGTCTCATCCCGGCAGGGAGGGGTTCCCCTCATCAAGGTGCTGAAGGGGGGATGTGATCTGGATCATTTGGTTTAAAAATGAAACAAGAATGAGTGAACTGTGCTGTCAGAGCGATGCTGAAGGACGACAGCAGTGTGCATAAGTCAACTGCAGCCCTGTGCATGGGATCACCAAGGAAATCTATCCCCCAAGCAGCACATAGGCTGATGGTTGGGAACTGAAGGAACATTACTGATTTGCACAACTCCCTGGGTAGAAAAACATTTAATTTAAGAAAGATTAGATTGTTACAATTGCCCCTGACACAAGTGCCTGTCTAGTGAGGCCTTGAGCCTATATTTTGGCTAGAGCACAGTGCTAGCCCAAGACCTTAAAAAACATTCACAATACAGGCTGTCACCAGTGCTCCATTTCCTTGTCACTCTAAGGGTGACTGATTTGCCAAGATCCAGACTAAATTCACAATCAGCAGCAAGAGCACCTAACATGAATTATACAACTGGCTTTCCTTCCTAGCCTCCTGGACACGCTAAAGAAAATGCTTTTCCCTGCATACATTGCTGCTTTTTATATCTACACCATATTCTCTGTGTAACGACCCATGACTGCTCCGCTCATTCCACTGCCTCCTCCCCGCTCCCAAGACAAAGATAATGCTCAGTAACAAGGAGGCATTTGGCTATTAAATATCAAAGCCGGTATTAGAAAATGTATTGATATCATGGCAGAGTGTCTTGCGCCCTAGGATAAAATAGAAAAAAAAAGGGGGTGGGTAGAAGTGGTGATGATTTTCTGAAGAGAATTTAGCACCAAGGAAAGTGAGTGTTTGCTTAGTGCAGGTCCAGAGAGGCAGGGGCAGTGCCTGTGCAGAGAGCTCCATCTACGGAGACAGAAAAGCTCTCTATTGAAGAAAAGAAAACAAAACCAAGGAGATCTGCTCATTAGAGGAAAGAAGGAATAGGAAAGGACCTTTCCTTTTTGTTCACCTTCCCAAAATCATGGATACAGAGATGAAACTACAGTCACTAAATAGACAAACTTAAACAGCGCATCTAGGAAGGGCCTGTGAAGTCAAAGAAACTTAAAAGGCCGATCCTAACAGTGGTATCCTGGAGCTGACCAGAGGCAGGGAAATGACTGTTGATACAGAGGAAATACAATGCTTGGAGAATATCAGATTTGGGAGGTGGCAAATCCGGCCAAACCCCAGATACAGTCCAAACCCAAAGTTGTAAAACGAGGGAGCCAGAGGTGAACAATGAACAGAAAAATCCAGACAGTGCTCTCAGCTCTCGCAGTAGTGAAAGATGATGTCCTGAGCGTATTAACAAAGCAATAAATCCCACAGAGTAATCTGCCACCCTTCAAGCACAGTGTATGCTTAGTCTTGAGAGTTTTTGCCCAAGGGAAGAAGATACTGGAGTTTCAGTGTCAGCTCACATCTCAGATTCTCTTCTAAAGGTATCTTTAAGCAGGTCACTCAATTTATAGGTAAACTGCAAGATTTGATACTGAAGTTGCACAGTATCTTCTCTGAAGAAGAATAAGATGATAAAATTTTAGACACTGATAAACTTCACTCACTACGTCAACGCAGAGATAATAAGTGATAATGAAGAAAGCTTTTTTCTAAGCTGTTTCTATAGAAGTTTATAAACTTCACTGCAAACAGTTATTTGGAAATCACCAGGCTTATTCAAAGCTTTCACATTCTGCACTGTGTGGGGTCTCAGTCTTCCGCTGACAACACTGAAAAGTTTATGATAGTGCATCAAAAGAAAAACACTAATTAAAAAGGCTTCTGATGAATGAAAATGGGAAGAATACAAAAACTAGATTTTAAATAAATTTTTAGATTAGATACAAGAAAAAAAAAAAAAGCAGCTTTCCAGTAACTGTCTGCTTACAGAAAAAAAGTGCTGCAAGTCAAACTAACAGAAGACCAGAATGAATGGGAAGTTTTAAGGCTGAAATACCAGGAAATTATTGCTGACTATCATTCAATTACTCTGTTGCATCAACCTGTGGGGTTGTTCCACAAGGAAATAAGTGAGTAATTCTTCTAATCTGATTTTTCCAACCAATACAATCACTGTTTTTTAGTCACAGATTAGCCTGGGCGTTGCTCAAAGCAACATCCTACTACTTTGCAGTTATGATTTAAGTCTGAAAAAAATATACGGAATCAACAAACAGAAGAAAAGGACCTGAAATTTAGATAAGATTAATGCCAAATTTATCACCCCAGTAGAAATATGACTCACTTTCACCTGTAAATCTATAAGACTTTTTTCACCCTTCATTCCCAAATTACAGCTACCACATCATCTAAACCCATGTATTATTTGTACTTTTTTATTATTGCAATAATCTGAGAAAGCTGACTAAAAAAACCTAACAAACTTCTTATCAGGCACTAGGCTATATTTCAACATTGGAGAGCAAATCTACAGCAAGTACCCCTGGGATCACAGCATCACCCTCATAGTGGTACATTAGGCACTTTTGGAGCCTCAGTTTTTGGCCCCAACCAATGGCCTTTGTGCCCCCAAAATCCTGACCACCTTTCCTGCTAATTGCATGGAGCTAATTAAACAACAGCAAGGAACATCTCCTGTTATTATAATTTTTTGATGCTGTGAGCCTTTAGCACAGACAGAAGCTGTTTGCTGCAGATTGAATTCAGATGTGTCTTCTGCTTAATCCTAACCTGTAGTCACAGCCATCAATTCATATATTATTCATTTTATTAATCTAATATTTATCTAATATTTCATTGTATTTGACAGCAAAAGTTATCTCTGTGTATGACCGTGAGCTTATAACATTCTTGCTTCATAAACGCATTCTGAATTAATCTTTACATGCCCTATTTCTTATTTCCATTTCCCAAGGAACAGCTGTTTCTTCTTTTTATAGACTCTATATGGTCCTAAGAAATACATAAGTGAACACAGTAACAGTTAACTGCCCTTAACCTGCGGCCCGTATCTTTTGGCATCAGTAGGAACACTTAGAACTGCAAGACTGCATTCAGTATCTCCTATAAGTAAAATTACTGCTGAAAAGAAAGTAGACAAACATCTTTGAAGACTGAAGTGTCCCCACCTAACCCCTGTGTTAAGCACCAGCATCTTACAGGATAGCTTTATCAAAAGCACTGATATCCTAACAAAGCTGAACAAAATTTGCATATGAAAACCCAGAAGGTTGATTGTGCCTTGCCTTGTGGCAGGGTGCAGAGTCTCACCCCACTTCTGAGGCACAGATGAAGTGGCAATCCCAGTGTCTGGCAAGAGTAACTGGTTAAAGTTTGTTGAATTCGTAATACTGGCAGCTTATGGCAGGTAAAACTAACTTCCCATTGAAAGTACACTGCCTGCGGATATTAGCACTGACATATGCCTTGTAAACCGCACGTCGTGGTGCATGCTATAGGAGCGCAAGCCTTCACCCTCTTTTCCATTTAGCCCATATTCGTATTTGGCTGGCCACATTCTTTGCCTCCCAGCACCTTCTCCTGGGCAAGCTGCCTTCTGGTAGGCAAAAGGTATGTCAGAGAGCCTGCAGGTGATGTAACTCACAGTCTGGAAATAAAGGATCAGGGATATCAGGTGAGTGTTCAAACTAAATACAACAAGATTTAGAACATGCTTTCAGATTTAAGGAAAAGTGTAGTCTTTAAATTACTGCTCCAGAATTTACTGGCTTAAAATGAAAGACCTTATGGCATCCCATCAAAGAATTATATAACTCAAAAGGGTTTTCTTTGCTCAGTGTTGCCTGTGCAAGATATATTTCAGTAATAAAACACACTTCTGATACTAACCCTCCTGTACAGGTTCTATGATGACAGATTTTAGTTTTGAAAATACAGAGAAGTCTCTGTACAGGCTAGCATTCCTCTTCCATTTTCCTTACAGAGGCTTTTACTCATTATTTTATACTGTTTATTTGTTTGTTTGAGCTGAAAGGCTTTTGATACCAACTTCAGCAGAATTTGGTCATGATGTGCATCCTACAGTTAGGTTTGGCATCCAGCACAAACCAAACTATATTCCATCCTAGTGCAGTGCATCAGCTGAAAAAGCCTTTCATTTCAGTCTCCCTGCAATTTACATTGGCTACATATGATCTGTAAGTGTCTTCAGTCTTCAAGCTTCACACTGTATCTCGCAGCATTTAGCACCCCTGGGTGGCAGGTGCCTCTGACTCACCTCTCTTGAGAACGTTAAACACAGAGACTTTAAAATTGGAATTTCTAGCAAGTGGCTTTCATTTGTGTGAAAGGCAAGATATTCCTGAAATAACTTGAAAATCTGAAGTTAAGAGGAAAAAGTCCATTAACAAGTTGAAGCCTTGATCTACATGAGGTTTTCAGCACTTGATCTAATCTAATTTGTATTTAATAAGACAGGTTTTTTCAAACAGTGCATCCACAATCCCCAGTAAGAACCTCTGAAAGAAATTATTTCATACTTTCTGCAGAGTTCAGTTTTATATCTTTAGATATTCTGCTTGAATTTTTAGATAGCCCTGGTGTTGCTTTTGCCTTGCAATGATGTCATTTCCACAGATAGTCAGTCTCATTGATTAATTCTATTTGTTACTCAGAGGCAGCTAAGAGAAGTAATAACAATTTATGCCATTTTCATTTGTGATCTTCCATTTACAACTCCATTAGAGTTAGGTCAAAATAAAAAAGTTGCCCACAAAAACAAGAACAGGCCGTTGATTATGACCTGGGTCAAGAAGTCTTGCAAGTTGTTATTTATGCACTGAATCTTAACCAAAGGGTGGAAGTAAAGTGTACTTTAAGTCGTATCCAAACACAACTAAAGGCTTGAGGATGCCATTGGTTTGACAGGCAAAATAGATGATTATACACTCATTTTAGGTTTAAAATATCTGGTGACACAGATAGTTTTCACATTTCCTTTCAATATCCTGTTTATTTCAGTGAGGGCTCGCCTCGCTCCCATGTGCTATTGCTGGCTATAAATATGTAAAGATCACCTCCATCCTCAGATTTACTTACCCTCACCTTTTATCACAACTAGACTCTGAATGACACTAAAAGACAAAATCAAGTCACACACTTGTGACACCAGATCTTATGAGTCACGTGATGGGTCATGCTGACCCTCTTCTTTGCCTAGTAATGGACCAAAACTAATGGAAATAGGAATTATGGGAGCCAGTCTTTTACATCCTCAAGGGAAATACTATACCATCACCTATAGTACTGTCTTTTTTTTTTTTTTTGATAAGCAGTACTGTGCATTTCTGGATATATACCCTTGCCACTGACTCCATTCAAGAAGAGTTTTCCTTTCCATTGTGTCTCCAAAAACACCATCAGTTCTACTTTTAACTTAGGTCAATATTGAAACTGAACTGTTATAGCAAGTTTCTGTTTGGCAGGGTCAACAGTATTGGTCCATGCAGATATAAATCCTACAGGTTGAGGATTGTCTTTTTGTTGATAACTTGAGTTTTAAATTTAGGGGTAGGACTAATTCCAGCCTCAAGACATGTTAGAAAGACAAAGGGGGAAGACGAAAAGCATCTCAAAGACTACAATTTAGCTTTGGTAATAGCTTCATCCTGTGAGACAATTCTCTACCTTTTGGTTTTTTGTTCACCTGTGCCCAACATTTATATTAAATTGTCTTTCTTGCAAGCTGAGATTTTAACGGAGAATCTTTTATTTGTTATTTATTCTCAGACTTGTAAGCAATACTGAAACCAGGAAAAGTTGCAAACAAAATTCCTGATGTTATAATAATGCTTTGAACTAACCAAGTTAGCTCAGATCCCATGGTTGGAAAATAACCATGAGGAAATCTAAAACTAACCAAGTTCCCACCGCATCCTGGTGAAGCGAGCACAATTACAGACAGGTGTTGTGGACTCCAAGTAAGACCAAGTGTTCACAGATATCTTTATTTGTCATGGGTCCTCTCTGTGTGCCAACTGCCTGAGTGAGAGCAAGCTCAGATGCAGAGGCCCTCTGCTCATACCAGTACACACAGATTGCTAAGAACGCAGCGCTGTAGTATGTAAGCACACCTGTTACACAAACTTGGCCTTCGTTTGAGCAAATACTGTAGTACTTTTACTCAAGTCTTGAGTTCACCTAACAGCCTGAATCACAGCAAAATACTTGGTGTCTGCATCTCCTCAAGTTTAAGGTGCTAAGCATTCCCCTCAACCTCTAAAGGGGGCTGTACTGCAAATGGAGAGCATCCTGCTTCGAAGAGGTAATTTTTTTTTTGAGCTGCTACTGGAAATGCAACTATGGACTTCAAGTCTTCAAATCTGTTCTCTACTTTAGGCATGATGGAGGAGGAGAGCTGCTTCAGAGCATTTACAGCCATAACAGAAATAGGTTTTTACAGACATTATGCTGTGTCATCCTAAGCCAGGGTGGTGTGAGAAAGCTGTAGAAAAGATGCACTTTATCACACATGAGAGGAGGACACAGCTACTAACTAAAAAAAGCAAGATTCCACCTCTCCAGCTAGCTAGATCAATCTAACACTTCAGTTAGCCCCTAAGTGGAACTAGAAGCAGCCCAAATATAATACAGAAAATAAAACCCCAAAAATTCACCTAAAGCCAAAACAGTACATGGTGGCAGACAAAATGCATTACATGATACGATTACATGTCCGTAAGAAAAGAAATCCTATGTCTCAACACAAAATATTAAGACTGCAGGCCAATTTTCAAGAACCATGTGGTACGTGGCTGCAGACAGACATGCAGTAATAAGTCAAAAATATTCCCCTGCTGACTGAGCCCCATCAGCAGTTCAGGTTCACCACCCCAGAGCTCACGCAGGGGTGGACATAATCTGCAGAAGACACACAATCCAACAGGGAGGATTTGCATGATGCTGCCATGCATTGCCTGAGGCCACGAGATCTATTTGCAGAGGTCCTGCAGGGTGAACTCTGCAAGGCTGGGCAGAGCCCCAGATTAGAACTGCATCCTACAATGTTTTCCTGTCTTTTCTATCCTACACAGGAATTGGAAGAGACAGCACGAATAACAGTGTCTTTTCCCCTCTGAAAGCCTCTGCTTTTCTATTAATAATTTCTTGCATTTTTGAACTCGCTCTCATCATGAAATGCAAATGAACATAGTGCTACGTCTATGTCACTGACTGAAGAAAGCCATCACCATCCTCATTCAACTGATGAAGTTTTTAAAGGCTCCTTACCCTGTCTGTGCTACCTGAGGAAACTTTTCTTTAAAAGACGTTTTGGCGCTCTCTCCCCCTCATATCAGTCATTTTAAAAAAAAGTCTTTTTTGACCTGACAATGCAGGTTACTAAGAGTCTTTTGAGATGTCTGCTCTATCAATTGCAGAAATTCATACCGAGATCTCACAATCAGCATTACTGAAATCTAAACCAGGAAACTTCCTTTTGTCCTTTATTTCCCTACCTTTTCATCAAGATCTCCTGCAAGACAAAGCAAGTACAACTGGCTAGACCTAAAATGACCCACTTCCCATTCTTTTCTCAATTTGAACAGGTAACAACAATGGAAGACAAAACTTGCATTAACAAGAAAATATCCTCTACTGTCATACACATAGAATAAAATATATACCATTTACTTCTAGGAAAAAAAGAAGTATATTTGCAGCAGAAACTACTTTTATTAGGATTACATTACAGCAAACTAGAAGAATGCTGTATTTTTGACTGTGATCCTTTCTTCCTACAAATTTATTTCTATATGTAACACATCAAAATGGGTAAAAGAAGTATACACTACTGGAGAACAGCCTGAAGCATATTGAAACAAATATTAATGGGTATAACTACCTGTATTTTAAACTCTCTTCTCTGCTTTCCTCTATTTATGATGAAAATATCACAGAGGAGGGGGAATGCAGCTAGTTGAGCTCTCTGTTTCTGTTTTGTGTAGTTTTACTTCTGAGAAGAAAACTCTCAGTGAATCAAAGAACTCCACTTGTATCCCCTAATTGCCAGTGACCAGGCACAGGCCCAGTATGTGTAAGTTGTTCTGCAAACAGTGAAACTAAGTCAATTTTTTTATGAGTTCACATCCCCTACATCTTCCCATCCCCACTATAATATTGTCAGCATTCTTCTTTCTCCTTCCCACAGACTCTATCCCAAAACCATCAGTTCCAAACCACCTTCTGCAATTGTTGACTGAAATGCTCCCAGGTCCTCTCCATAACCCAAACTCCTTCCTGCCATTTCCTTTGGTTGGATGGAATAAATCCCTTAACGCAGCATACCTGGAGGTACAAGGAAGGGAAATGGAGAAGGGCATATGAATAGCCCATGAAGGGAAAAGACAAAGTCATCTAGAAATGGTCCAATCCTTACAATACCACCAAAAGTCTGGATGACTCCATATTTTTGAAGATTTTGAGGACTCTGTCCCACCTCCACCACTTCACCTTTTATTAAAAAAACAAACAAACAAAAAACTAACCAACCAAAAAAAAACCAACCACCAAACCACAACCCAAATCACTCCTTATCTCCTCAGGAAGAACTGTCAACCTGCAAGTTATTGAGCAGGTTCTCAGCTGATTTCCAGCCCAGGGTATGGATATTTTGAGGGCCCAGACAGGTTCCTCTCCAAATTTAGCCTTAGATTCAGTGAAAGCTCAGAGTAGTGATTTTGATGGAGACACTGTGAGCTCAGACTGACATTTTTCTATAAACTGCTTTCACTGGAAAATACTGGTATCATTCTACCTGCAACAACTTTCACAGTGTCTCCTCAATATTATGTGTATAATATCAATATGATTTCTTTCTAACACCAACTAAACACATTTCATGTGATGCAGTTACTTTGTGCATGACTATTTAAAACCCAATTTAGTTGTGCATCTAAACTGCACAGATTTTTTTTCAAGTGAGAAGTGTGCTCACTTCGGCACTTCATGTCACACTGACAACTTCCTCAGCAACATCAACCCCAAGATGCATTTTCTAGTCCAATTATACTATGGGGACACATTTGAGTACGATGCATAATATAAAGAAGATACACACATAAATCCCATTATTGTTAATGGAAACTATGTGCATTGCACCTCCCACGCACTGTTCAAAAATTATGCCCTACAGAATCATTTTAAGTAACTCATTCTACACAGTATGAACCTGTTATCTAAAAACTATTCCTTTGCCCGCTCTATTATAAAGGGACAAGAGACAGTTTACAAAGAACAAGCCTTACGGCTTCAGTCCCTTTGAGTTTCTAGCCTTTTCTTTTGAATACTAAAAATGTAAAGCAGTCTGCATCATTCAAATAATCTCATTTTCCAATCCACCTTCATTAACATTGCGGGCTGAAGCCAATTACAAATGCCTTAAGGCTTATAGCCTCATAAGCATAATGTGACAGGTCAAATTTTATTGTTTGCTCCATCCATCATTACTGACACAGTAATTCAAAGTACACAAGGCACAGTCTACTCACTGCTTCTTCTTTCTCCCTCTGCACCTGCAGTAATTTTAATGTAGAAGCTTTATTAATAAAGTACATCATCTTCTGTCATTCAGTGCTGGCTTCTTCAACACATGTGAAGAGAAAAAGCCCCAAGTTATGCTTTTCTTCTAGCAGCATCTAATGCTCTCTCCTTTGGGGGAATGTGCCCAAGCAAGTCATTGCTGGTGATGTGTTTCATCAACAAATACATTCTAGAAATCTAACGCAATATGGTAATGAGAATTAAAAAAAAAAAAAGAGGGGAAAGAAAAAAAAACGACTTTGAGAGTAATCTAGAGAACTAACCAAGATGTTCATTTAGTGTGTAAAATATGGCTGATAGGCCTACATCTTCCAGCTTAAAGATGGGCACATAACTTCATATTTCAAGATGCTAATAAGATGCAGTCTCATTTAATTCAGTAAGACTTCTGCATATATATTTAAAAACGCTCCTAGAAAAAGGTTGTTTTTCAGAGTTTTTGGAATACTGAGCAGCCAACAGTGGGAGTCTTACATATTCAGACTTCTGATTATTGGCAGTAGTTACCTGGGTGCCTAAATAAAAACACTGCCTTCAACATTGCAGAAGCTCCTAAATGGGAAGGAGAGAAAAAAAAAGTGACATTCTAAACATTATTTCATCCCCCCAAAAAAAAAAAAAAAAAAGCATATGTGGGCAAATCAGAAAGGCATAGGGAGATAGGGAGCAAACTTTTCTTGCAATAAGTTGCCCTTCAGTGTTGGTCTTTGCTATGTAAAGAAAGTCAGTCCCCCCACTTAAAGAAAAAACAAAACCACACCAACCAAACCCCCACAAAATCCCCAAAACCAGAATGAAACATGACTCTAGATTGAATTTATTTTAGCATGCTAAAAATTGCCATAACAAAGTCCCAAAATATTCACTGTTTGTAAATAGCTTGGCAAGGAGTATTTTAGACACATATGCCTCACCCACTTGCACCATCCTCCACCCTCTCTTCGTAGGTTTTTTTGGGTAATCTGGTAGCAACTGACTTGTAAACACAAGAAGCTGCATTATCATATGGCAAGTCTAATTAGTAATGAATATATCCAATTTAAGGAAGATGCATTTAAGTGAATCCTATCAATTGAATTCTAGTCAATTTAAATGAATGCCATAAAACCCCCCCCG
>NW_009607739.1:94419-97559 GCF_000690535.1 Cariama cristata
TTTTGTTTGACTTGGAGTTTATTATTCCGTGGGAGCACTGGCAAACTGGCGAGACACAAGACAAGAACCACAAAATCCTGCACTTCTGCAGCACCGAAAAGATGAGTTCTTTCAGTTGCTTTACAGAGCTGTGCGAGTATCATCAGAGCAATTTGGGAAGACTGGCTTGTAAAGAATTTAAGGGAGTTGGATGCGAGAAGCAGCCTTATGCTGCCTGAAACTTCATCTCTTCCTGTCACTCAGTGATGGTGCGCGTTTGTTGGAAATCTGAAGGTTGTTTTATTCTTCACAGGTTCGTATACTGCATTTCCCAGCATGGTATTTATACATCACCACCGCAGCTACATATTGAGAAAGTTTTTTGGGAAGTTTAGAGCAGTGTTTTCTCTATACTCAAGTTACCAAAAATAATATGAAGAATGAATTGCCACTTGCAGCAACATACCTAATAGAGACATTTTATTGCCATTTCCCCCAGATTCTGTGGGCTTAACTTAACAAAAACATTCAACTCTGACAAGCCTTAACTATGGTAAACAGATTCAGGAATTGAAAAAAAAATAAAATACGGATTTAGAAACTGACAAAATATAATAATCGCAAAGAACCCAGTCTGTGCAAAGCCAAATTGTTTTGGACTGAGCAGTGTTAGGATATGGAGGAACAAACTAAAGATATCCTTTCCCTGCTAGGCAAGGTAGAGAAAGGAGATAAACATTGCCATACTCCAATTAGACCAACTTACTTAACCCATAGTTGTTAAAACTTGGAGGTACTACTTTGGATAAATTTTGCTTTCTATCAGGGCCTTTTACTCACTGCCCCCAGTTGAAATCAAACTGGTAAAAATTTTAACTAATCTCTCAAAAGAAATTATACCAAGGAAGAACAAAACCAGGTTATGATCCATCTAACTCTGTCCCCAGAACACCTCCAATATTTCCCTGTCCTGCATTTATTCTGTGATGAGATATCACCAGCCTCCAGCAGAACCAAAGCAACCCCTTTCCCAACACTGACCAGTGGCTTTAACAGAGTTTCAAGTAGCCAGTTTCCTGCAAAAACAATCAGTATCCTCTGTAGAAGAAGATTCTTCATGGGATTAAAAAGATTTGTCTTTTTTTTTTTTGCCAATCTGTGTTTGCAGAACTGTGTTAACGAAGATTCCTTCTCCAAAGGTTAAAGGGATAGCAACAAGCAACCTCTGAAAGAACATCATGTCTTGGGCCACAGAAGTTTCTCATTAATTTGTAGACTCTTAAGCCTGGTAATATGACAAAGCAGCCCTTATCCTGTAACAACTGCCCAGAGCTTTTTGTTTTTTCCTCTATCCGTTGATTCAGTGCAGAAGCCTCTATTTTGGCTGTTCTCACAATTCAAACTATGCCAGGTGAAAAATCTTGCAAACACCTATATGTTCATGGGGTTTAGGTGGGAAGCTATCACAGAAGTAGCCATAACGCACAGATCAGTGGTTATGCAAGCCTAGTTTTTTACTAGTTAGAATATAAAATTGGTAGAGGATTGTTTGGGATTTTAAATTGATTATCTGACACCACTGAAAAGCAAAAGCTTCTCCGCTTCAACATAAACCTAAATGGAATTTGAAAGGAAGCTCAGGAATTTGCGAAATTGCATGGTTATTTCAGGAAAGTTCAAAAGTTGTATCTCCCCACTTCCTCAGAGTTCAACAAGGGTTACCCCAACAAGGGGAAAGCACAGATCTCTGTCTTGGATTGTTTATTTGTGGCCAAAATACCTCTCTGAGGCAGCACTAGAAAGAAAGTAGGAGACAGAAAGCCATTTTTTCAGTACATTAATTGTCCAAAAGATAAGCGTCATTCTTTGAGCATATGCAAAAATACCCCTCAGACGTAACTATCCTAAGACACTGCCAGGAATTACAAGGTACACAAGAACTGAGATCTACCTTATTCCTGATTCTCTGCTCATTCCTTGAGACCATGCAGAGAAAAAACCCCAAACATATAAACAACAGGACATCTTTAGGATAAACAGCACTACAAACAGCAATGCTCACCTCATGCTTCAAGCCAGATGAACTGTGCAGCTGCAGTATGCACAGTACACAGCACCACGTGTTCTGCTTTCTGAGAGACAAAGTTTATTATATAGGACTTAATTATGCAATAACAGCTTCACAGAGCTTGGGTTATAGGACGTGAGCCTCCCTGGCCCAGACTACAGGCTGAGGGAACATCTGCCTTGTTGGGAATACAGTAGCCAGACATGCCTGAGTCAAACGGGTGATCTACAAAGGTACCTGACATTAGGCAAATTCTAGTTCTCCCACAGTCCTCTGGAGTTCCCCTGCTGTTATTTGTGAGAATAAAGTCAGTAACACTGAAAGCCTCATGCCAGACGTATTGCTACAGTTAGAAAGCCTCCTGCAACAAAGTGAATCAAATAACGAAACAGGAATCAACGTTGAAAATCTACTACTAGAATAAGGAAGTAGTAACACCACCGTAAAATATCCTGTAGAAAACTCCATCAGAGCAGTCACATCCCATGAAACCTATTGATTTCCACAAAAAGATTCCATTAAAAATCCTGACCAGCTATATCCGAAAACTCCAGGAAACTTAGCAATGGTGCTGTCATGTCTTACACAGACACATTTGATTTAACACAAACAAACAACAACTTCACACCTCTGCAACTCCTAAATCATGCAAGCTTTTTTTCATCATGACTTCAAAGTAGCTTTCCCATATTTTAAGGGAGAGAGTCCAGATCTTTGCAAAATACAAATGAGGAAAACACGAAAACAACTTAGGTCAGTGGAAGAATTTGGTAACGTACCAGATCTACCATGTAGAAGTTCAAGCTACAACAGACCATGTTAGGCCTAGACTCTGAACTCAGAGCAAAGAGTTGAGTTCATAGATTAAAAATGAGATGAAGAAAAAGAGGAGGGGGAGAAGAAAGAATAATTTATTCTTGTACTTCCCACCAACAATCTTCAAACTTTGTACAGGAAGCAAATGCATAAGGATGACGTAATTTTCATCTCCTTGAATTTCTTTAACCATATCTTACCTTGTCTTACGCTTCCTGTCTTCCCTCTCGCCCCCCCCCCCATTTCTTTGGTTTTCCCTTCAAAAGCCAACCAACAG